>NW_024583093.1:6956-21211 GCF_018398535.1 Haplochromis burtoni | reverse complement strand
CAGTTGCACCAATCTGTGGTTCATGGTTTCCCAGCTGTCGGGCTGTTTCCACATTTTCTAAAGTGGCAATTGAGCCACAAAACCATTTTATATCATATTTTATGATTGAAACTATCTTCCAAAGTATACATAAACCCTATATCTAATTTAAAATGATATAACCCTACAAATCCCAAATACGAACTTAAAATTCCCGCTTCCTACTTTCTCCTTGGTCCCTTCCAGAACCTTTAAGTAGCGGTCAGCTGCTTCAATACACAGGAATACCTGGAGAAGACAAAGGAGAGTGACTGGTACTCCACAAATGTATTACCCACACTTTTCTTAGCCACATCATAGTTAATTTCTTTTATGGACAATACTGTTGCTTTTATCTTAATGGAAATGTGTTCCTAAAGTCCTACCTAAAGTGAAAATGTGCCCAGAACACCATTTGCTAATACAATAATGCTAAATAATCTAAACAAGTAAAGAAACACCTTTTCAGTACAAGATCAAATATCTGGCATCACCAATGACTTTTTCAAATTCAAAATGCAAAAAATTTTTTTTTACATCAGAAGTATTTGATCAAGTCACTGAAATGAAATGCATATTTTTATGCGTCATAACAGGGCACTGCAGTTGCACCAATCTGCATCTCACTGTGTCGCAACTGTAGAAGGACATCAGGTGGGAGTCCCTTTTCACCAGTGCTGCTTTAATTTCTGGACTAAGTGACTCTGAGTTAGAGTCACAGAGGCAGTGACAGAACATGATCTTAGAAGCTGTGTTCATGGAAAGCAAATTTAATGAATGAGTTTATGTCTTGATGCATGCTGTATCATTCGGTTAAAGAAATCCTAAAAAGTTGATTCTGCTCATCCGGACTTAGTGTTTTCACTGGGAGAAACGTTTCATCACTCCAACCTTCTTCAATCTCACCTGAATTCAGGTTTCCCCAATCACTGTGATTGATCAATGCTTATGACAATTTGAATATTAATGATCAAGAAACCGACCTCACAGTTCATTGTTCATCAGTGATGCGAGTTTCGGTCCTTATGCAAATGTACTGTTTATAAGGTTGAGGAAAGCTGCATTCAGCTGAGACTGAAGAAGATTGGAGTGATGAAATGTTTTTCTTTGAGGAAGTGCCACTAATAGGCTCAGCGTGAAGGGGAACGAGTTAAACTGTATGATTATCTATAGTGTTTAGAGCGTTTTAGAGTGTTTATCCCTGCTGTCTAACATTTTCTGACATGGAACCCGACGTATTAGCCAGAGGTCCCTTTACTACGGTTCGGAGCTGCAGACCTGTTTTATATACGCACAGAATAGTTTCTATATGAAATCGCTGCAAAAAGTGCAGCCTTACCTAATGTCCTTAAACCTTAACTAATAAGTAACTAATTAAGTACTCCTAAGCAGTGTTGGTCAAGTAACTTGAAAAAAGTAATCAGTAATTAATTACTGATTACTTCCCCCCAAAAAGTAATCCCCGTAACGTATTCCGTTACATTACTCAATGAGAGTAACGTATTCTGAATACTTAGGAGCAGAGATGGGCAGTAACGTTACTGTAATCTGATTACTTTTTTCAAGTAACGAGTAAAGTAAGGGATTACTATTGCAAAAACGGTAATTAGATTACCGTTACTTTCCCGTAGGAACGCTGCGTTACTGCGTTACTAAAACCGTGATTTTTTGCGAGAATGTCTCATGACAGTGACGTAAGCGAGTGCGCCGTTAGTGACAACAGCTGTGTGCAGATCAACAATGGATCAAGTGCGGGAGAGAGTATGAGCGTGCAGCGTTTAAAGCGTGGAAGTACTGACCTTACTTTGAGTTTGATTCCATAAAAAGTGACAAAAACATTAGTGTCCGTTGTGCGTGGGAAGAAAACTTCTTTTTACAGCGAAAAAAACCCCTAAACAAGCACCGAGTGCGCTACGACGTAATGGGAAATTCACAGAGAAACTCGCGGATTCTTCCACTGACCGCTGCGGCACACCTGCACCAGGGTAAACCTCCGCCTACCCCACTCCTGCTTTACAGGTGAAAATAGAGCAACAGGACCGCTAGTCTTTGACTTTATTTATTTTCTGCTGTGTTTTACTTGCATCTATTTGAAAGAGTGAGTGTAAACACAAAAAATATTTTATTTTATGTGCTGGAATGTGCAGAAAATAGGTTTAAATGTTAAACTAATTTATTCAAGTCAGAGAATGTTGCATATAATTAATTTTTGCTTGATGCATAAAGTTAAAAGATTAAAACTGATAAAACAAGTTTAAAAAAGAGACTTTTCCATTTGATTACATTTTGTATGATGGATTATGCAGAAAAAGTAGAATTGGGCTGAAAGATCTATCGCTTTATCACCTATTCAGGTTGTAAATCGTGTTTTTAAAAAGTAACTAAGTAATTAATTACTTTTGAAAATAAGTAATCAGTAAAGTAACGGGATTACTTTTTGGGGGAAGTAATCAGTAATTAGTTACTGATTACTTTTTTCAAGTAACTTGACCAACACTGCTTAGGAGTACTTAATTAGTTACTTATTAGTTAAGGTTTAAGGACATTAGGTAAGGCTGCACTTTTTGCAGCGATTTCATATAGAAACTATTCTGTGCGTATATAAAACAGGTCTGCAGCTCCGAACCGTAGTAAAGGGACCTCTGGCTAATACGTCGGGTTCCATGTCAGAAAATGTTAGACAGCAGGGATAAACACTCTAAAACGCTCTAAACACTATAGATAATCATACAGTTTAACTCGTTCCCCTTCACGCTGAGCCTATTAGTGGCACTTCCTCAAAGAAAAACATTTCATCACTCCAATCTTCTTCAGTCTCAGCTGAATGCAGCTTTCCTCAACCTTATAAACAGTACATTTGCATAAGGACCGAAACTCGCATCACTGATGAACAATGAACTGTGAGGTCGGTTTCTTGATCATTAATATTCAAATTGTCATAAGCATTGATCAATCACAGTGATTGGGGAAACCTGAATTCAGGTGAGATTGAAGAAGGTTGGAGTGATGAAACGTTTCTCCCAGTGAAAACACTAAGTCCGGATGAGCAGAATCAACTTTTTAGGATTTCTTTAACCGAATGATACAGCATGCATCAAGACATAAACTCATTCATTAAATTTGCTTTCCATGAACACAGCTTCTAAGATCATGTTCTGTCACTGCCTCTGTGACTCTAACTCAGAGTCACTTAGTCCAGAAATTAAAGCAGCACTGGTGAAAAGGGACTCCCACCTGATGTCCTTCTACAGTTGCGACACAGTGAGATGCAGATTGGTGCAACTGCAGTGCCCTGTTATGACGCATAAAAATATGCATTTCATTTCAGTGACTTGATCAAATACTTCTGATGTAAAAAAATTTTTTTTGCATTTTGAATTTGAAAAAGTCATTGGTGATGCCAGATATTTGATCTTGTACTGAAAAGGTGTTTCTTTACTTGTTTAGATTATTTAGCATTATTGTATTAGCAAATGGTGTTCTGGGCACATTTTCACTTTAGGTAGGACTTTAGGAACACATTTCCATTAAGATAAAAGCAACAGTATTGTCCATAAAAGAAATTAACTATGATGTGGCTAAGAAAAGTGTGGGTAATACATTTGTGGAGTACCAGTCACTCTCCTTTGTCTTCTCCAGGTATTCCTGTGTATTGAAGCAGCTGACCGCTACTTAAAGGTTCTGGAAGGGACCAAGGAGAAAGTAGGAAGCGGGAATTTTAAGTTCGTATTTGGGATTTGTAGGGTTATATCATTTTAAATTAGATATAGGGTTTATGTATACTTTGGAAGATAGTTTCAATCATAAAATATGATATAAAATGGTTTTGTGGCTCAATTGCCACTTTAGAAAATGTGGAAACAGCCGTGGCAGGTTATGAGCAAAGTGTTGCTCATCAGCAGCAGGATATTAAGGTTTTGGCAATTACCCAATTACTTCTGGTTTTATTTCACTGCTGTTAGGTCACTAGTGCCCACAGAGCCGCTATATTAAGATTTGTAAATTAACATTTTGACTAATAAAAATAATTACACTTGGCATTTGTTAAATCTTAAATCTGTGAATCTCTTTAAAATAAGCCTTAAATGTCATCGCTGTGCAAGGGCAGGCAGAAATGCTGGACCCAAGAGCAGGACACACGGAGGCAAAGTGAACTTGTAGATGCTCAGCTTTATTACTGGTTGCAGGCAAAACAGAAAACTGGCTAAACCGGACACGAGACTAACAGGCAGATAGAACACACAGTGAAAGACAATGGACGAAGCGACACGGAACTAAGGGAGACTCTGACATAAATACACAGAAGGCTAACGAAGGACATAAGGACACAGGGAACGATTACACATAACAAGACAGGGAGGACATGAAGCTGAAAATACTGACTCAAGACGCGAACATTAAACGTAACACACAGAATCAGCCGAGAGGAGCACATGACGGGATGAGGTAAACATGGAACACAAGAAGTCGGAGCAAAGCACAATAACTCACATCACTAAACACACAGCGGGAGACACAGAGGTTCCTAATACTCATTTGTAGACTCTAGAAAGACATCACTACAGCTGGGAAACCATGAACCACAGATTGGTGCAACTGCAACACCCTCCAGTGACACAACATAAACATCAAATCAATGACTCATGTTTGATATCTGCAAGGCTTGATTCTGATGTGATTTCTCAGCAGGAGCAAGCTTTGGATTTGAAAAATAATTTAAGTCAGCTATTTAAAGTTAATTCATCCCATCATTTAGTCAGTGCTGAGCACATTTGGTAGTGTGTTTTTGAGTGGGTCTGTGAAATGTGATGGGTTTTTGGGAGAACGGATGAGTGACTGGGCTCATAATTTTGAAATTAATGACCTGACTGTTGAACACCACAGCCCCGTGTTTCATCTGGGAAGAATGTGATTGCTAACTGCTTCATTTTTCAGCATAGCAATAATCACAAATACACTGCCAATGCAGTAAAATGCAGCAAATGCACTTGGATAGAAAAACACACAATAGAACGCAATCACTCTGGGATTGGCCTCCCTAAATCTTAGATCTCAACATTATTCAAGTAGTGTGAGATCACCTTGATAGAGAGGACAACAAAATGCAGCCAACTTGCAAAGAAGAGCTTTGAATGTCCTCATATTTGGACATACTAAGTACTGACATTCAAGTTTTTTAGAGTTAGATTTGCCTATGATTTTACCATCACAAATCCATTGAAAAGCTGTGAAGAAACACAAAAAAAAAAAATTCTATAAACAAACATAAAAAGATACATTGAAGTTTCAACTGCTTTAACTGAATAAATATGGGAGAAGGTACTTTTAATCCCATGTAATCTGTGCTATCTCTAGCTACTCATGTCTGTGCTTGTCCTGCTAGAATTGTTAGAACGTGCAGTGGTCAATATTGTTAATCACACTATTTTCTATCCTATATAGCTAATATACTCAAATTAGTTGATGTAAATGGGAGTCTCCTTCACACAAAAAGGTTAATTATGGTTCCACATGGGATAAAGTGGCAGGAGTGAGCAGCAGTACAACTGAGCAGTAGCAGATTTAAAGTGGCAGTTGGCACAGTATTGCACGGAGTAAGGGTTTTTATTTTTATTTAAATACTAATAACAATGAAGTGACCAGTGCAGAGTGTTGAGAAACTGTAGGACAGATTCTGAGTGCATCCTGTGGAGTGTGTGTGTTTAAGTGTTGTGGTTGAGGTGTCGAATGGCTTGATGGTAAAAGCTGTTTTTGAGTCTTGTAGTCCGTATAAGACAGATGTCCTGAGTGGAAGGAAGCCTCATGCCTGCGATGTGCCTTCGCCACCCTCTGTAGTGATTTTCGGCTGCTGGCAGAGGAGCTTCCATACCAAACTGTAATGCAGCTCGTCAGCAAGCTCTCAACATACAGACCTGGATGACCTCTGATTTCCTACTTTTAAATTCAGATAAAATTGAGGTCATTGTACTTAGGACTAAAAATCTTAGAAATATGGCATCTAACTAGATACTTACTCTGGATGGCATTAGCTTGGCCTCCAGTAACACTGTGAGGAAACTTGGGGGGTCATTTTCGATTAGCACAGGGGTCGGCAACCTGCGGCTCCGGAGCTGCATGCAGCTCTTTAGTCTTTATACTGCGGCTCCGCAGTTATTTACTGGATTGATATCGTTCATTAATTAGCTTTTATTTTGACTTTTACTTTGTGTACAGAATTATCAACACCAATACCTACACCAGCCAACACACCAGTTTGTGAGTAATTCATGAGATTTAGTCCAGCTTGACAGGTTTGGGGCAACAGTGACTTGTTTGTTTCAGTTAACTCATAGCTGTTAAACAAAGCCTAGAAGTTAATATAAAGTAAGTTAGGGAGTAACAAATGTTATACAGGAGCGGTGAAATTTTAGGGGCTTTTATGTCATCTAGCTAGGAAGCTAACCTACAGTGTGAATAATGACCAGACAAGTTCCTGGATTAAATCTTTTGTGGTATTAAATTTACCTTGTATATCTACCATTGTGTTTTATCTAAATGTAAGATCCACTGATTTTTGTCAAATGCAGCTGCTTGCAGCAATGTTAGCTGTGTAAAGCAGAGACTCATGGACAGATTACAACACACTGTACGACTGGTTTGCCTGTCACCAAATTATAAATGGATTTAGGCAAAATTGCTTTTCATGTTTTGAGTGATCTCTGATTAAACAGACAGAAGACAATTCTGACCTATAACGTGGAATTTTTGTATTTCTAGATGTTGCAGGTCTGAAAATGAAGCTTTCCTCTTTAGTGGGCTTGTCTCAGATTGATAAAGACACCCTCCTAAATCAGGTTAGTCTGTTCTTATCTCATCTGAAATCTTAGTACTTGGGGAAACTGAAAAAAATCGTAATCCCAGACTGATATATAGATTAAAAAATGCTAAATTTGCTTAAAGTCTTGCCTCAATAAATGTTTTTCTTAAATCTATTAAACGTTTCTCTGAGTGTTTTCTTGTGCTCTGCTCTAAACACTAAAGATCCTAGTCTAACTCATTGGCATTCCCAGTGTGCCTGATAGTAACGTTTTGTCCACATAATGAGGCATAAAAGGAGCCAGTGGACCTGAGTGTAGTTTACACTAAGCAGAGAAAGTGACTAACTCGGTCTTCCTTTTTTTAATCCATAGATTAAATCAGCACTGGTGAAAAATGGACTCCCACAGGACGTCATTCTACAGCTGAGAAGCAGTGACCCGCAGATTGGTGCAGCTGCAGCGCCCTCTAGTGGTGCAGCATAAACAGTGACTAGTGTGTGATGTCTGCTGAGGCTTAATAATATACTTCTGATATGATTTCTCAGTATTAGCAAGTTTTGAAAAAAATCATTGATGATGCCAGATGTTGGTTGTTGTACTGACAGAGGTGTTTCGTTTAGAGTTAGCATTATTGTATTAGCTAATGTAAGTATTGTCCATGAATGTAATTTACTATGATGTGGCTACAAAAAGTGTAAATAATATATTTGTGGAGTAGCAGTCACTGTCCTTTATCTCTCCGGGGTATTCATGTGTATCTAGGAACTTTAATGCTTCTTAAACGTTCTGGGAGGGACCAAGGAGAAAGTTTGGTGCTTGGATATTTTTTTTTAGCTGTTATTGGGGATTTTTAACATTAAATGGTTTTAATTCAAATATAGGGTTCGTGTATACCTTGGCTGATTGTTTTAATCATGAAATATGATATAAAATGGTTTCATGGCTTAATTGCTGTTTCAGAAAGTGTGAAAACACCCCTGGTAGGTTATGAGCAAAGTGTGGCTCATAAGTTGAAAGTTATCACACACAAATGGAGACCATGTGCAAAAGCGGTGAACCTACTCAGGAGTGACTGAGTAGGTTCAGTTATGGATGAAATATTCATGTTTCAAAGCTTAGCGTCAGACTTGTTTTCTGTGATCACAGCTCCGAAAAAAAATGCCAATTGCCAAAACAATGTGCTGCCACAAGATGTCACTACTGAGAGGCAGCATGTCTCACACCGGTGCACCTGCAGCGCCCACTTGTGAGACAGCAAAAGCAAAAACTTAAAAAGACTCATGTTTCATGTCTGATAATGTTCAGAATATTTAGAAATTCCTGCCTTTGTTGTTGTTACCGCTGTTGGATGTACATGTAATGCTAAAATAAAGTAAAACCACACAAACCACCGTGAAAAACCAAAAGGAGCCAAAGTAGTTTAAAAGACATCAGTTTAATTCCAGGTGAACGATCCAGAGCAGCATATCAAAAGAAATGATACACAGGTCACGGTTTCAAGGTTGTAACATGACATAAATAAAACATCAGTGAGCTGTAAACTTGTTCATCATGAAGCCGCATGATATTAAACTCTGTTTTTTGGGCTCTGAAACTTTTTTTTTTTTTTAAGCCAACCAACAACCCAATCTGAAAACACATCTTCCCAGATCTCAAAATACTGTTTTTCAAAGTTTTTTGGATTTGGTTCAAATAAACAAAAAATTACAAAAAAATATCTTCTGATTTAGCGCTTGTGTTTGACTTGCGGCCAGCTATTAATTTCAGGCCCTCTTTGTGTGTGCGCACATTCCTTCTCGCTGTCTAGTAAAACAGCACCGAGATGCGCCTGTTTTGTTTTAGCTAGCAACATCTATGCTGGATTTTAACAGAATCAGTTATGAGGAGGCAACTGCCCCCGACATGGATCAACAAAAACAAGCGCTGATGATACAAACACACACCTGGACAAAAACATTTACAGTTTAAAATGTTTTTTTGTGGGGGGGGTTTTTAGGTGTTGGACAAATTTGAGGTACAGCTGGTTTCGTTTGTGAGTGAATATATTAGACTCATTGTTCAGCCCTGAATAAACCCTCAAATAGACCAAAAATAATTTTAAGGAGAGAATAATAAAAACATCAAACCTTCTGTACCTCTGGACTTCTCTGACGTTCACAAGATCAAAAACATTTCAAACCTTGTTTTGCTTCAAACTGATCAAAAACAAAAAAAAGACTGCAGGAACTGTCCCTTCATGAGAATTGCACATCATTGATAGAAAATATGAACTTTCCTATTTACAGCTAGCAGAGACCCGACCTGGGCGGACTGAGTGTTTCTGTCTGTCATGAGAGAAGTTACGAGAAACTTTCAGGAAACCTTTCCAACATCCTCTGCAGTCACTATAAAAGTTCAAAATCCCACAGAAATAAGGCAGCGTACAGCTCGAAGAACGTGCTTTCACACTGTGAACAACATGCAGCTAAACTTAAGATCCAATGTGCAACATAATTCTAAATAAATTAGAATGAGACGAACAGTAAAAGCCTCATTTACACCTATGATTTTTCTCTTTAAAAGGTCCAAAAGCCTTGGAGAACTGTCCCAAGCATTTGTAGCCTTTACATGGTCCACATGTTGCATTTACCTGGCAGTAAGGCCCGCCTCACAGCTGAGCAACACGAGATTCTACTTTCTTTGACAGTTTGGAGGAAAATGATGAACTTAAAGGCAAAATTTAAACTAACATCTGAAAGTTAGAAAATACTGAATCTTTAATAGTATCAATGTTCCAGAAGCCTTGTATTTTTCCTCGTGTGGGGGGATCTTTGTGAGAATCACCCAACTGTGCAAGTGTTTAAGAATAATTTCCTGGTGTGCACTTAAGCTACAGTTTATTAGCTTATCTTTCCGTAAAGCTTTGAAACACCTGACCCCATAAGTCTACGGAGTTCTTAATAAAGCCTATGCTGGTTGTTAAGCCTTAATTATACTTTCTGCAGCCAGTCCGCTGGTATTTAAGTGACATAAATTTTCTTCGTCAGACAGTGAGTGCCAGGGTCTATCCAGACATCTGCCGACCTGCATGTTTCTTCTGACTTAACGGACTCATCTGCTGAGACATTACATTAAAATATAGCAACTCTGCCATCATGTCTCCATCTGTCCATGTCCGAGTATAATCAGGACTTAAACCAGCTAGCCACCCAGTTACACTGAAAGTGGCCAGAGACTGGTTCAGACTGAGCCAGTGCAATGCCACAGTGGCCTCCAGTCTACCTCAAATCAATTCCCATTTAAAGATGAGCTTCTCTCTGGAAATATTGTCATAGCAGACTTAACTTGTAACAAAAATGCTGGTGTTTCTTTTGGAAAATCTTACTATGTTAGTTAGCCCTGACCCTGAAAGGATGCTTGAATTCAACATTCTGACAAGTTTATTGCAATCAATTTCTGTCATGTTGTTGCAGTGTAGGTACATTTAGCCTAATTTCTCAACTTGCACAGTCAAACGATCTTTTCTTTAGCATAGCCAAGTAATTTTTCTAGCTAAGTCTAAAAAAAAAAAGAAAAAGAAAAAAACCCCTTGTGATCGTCCAATATTGTGTGACTCCAAAGAAGATACCTGCAGGCTAGACAAAAGTGGCAGTAGTAGCACTTGACGTAGAGCTCCACCTTTGGCCTTCAAGCAACTTTCATTGGTTGACACCACACATCACTATGCTGATTTTGGATAAGCTAATTTCTAGGTCCAATGCTAAGCTAAGCTAAGCTAAGCAGCCACTAGTCCCAGATCTACATATTTTTTCAGATATGTGGGATGTCCACATTAACAACAACAACAACAAAAAAACAAAAAACGTAGCAGTACATGTGTGCTTCAACATTTTTTTGACTCATTCTTACTGTAAAAATATTTAGTATAATTTCAAGTGTAACGTTTAAAGGTCAAAATAAACTATGCATTTCTGCACCAGCAGCCCCACGTTGTTCACAATGTGAATGCAGAACTAGAAGTCTTTCTACAGCTGTTTCATAACATCTCTCTAATCTTTAATATTTTGCCTTTAAATTGTTAATAAATATCCAAAAACATGTTAAAATATAAAAAAGGCAGATTAAGTCATGTAACTTCATCTCTCAGCTGGAAAGTTTTGATCGAAACCTCTGAGGGCTGCAGCGAGTACTCTGAGAAAATGGACAATTCGCAGAAAATTGTTCAGCCCAGGTTGGACAAGGAAATGAAAAAATATATACAAACATACATAAAACACACAGAGGGTGGAGCTGCCTTCATGTCTGACCTCTGACTCTTTTCCAATACAAAGCCACCAGTTTACTTTATAAAATGTATCACATGATCACCATCATCCATTTGAGACTGTTTCCTGTGTTAAAAATACAATGTGCTGATAAATCGCCCGACTCTGGTCATATATACTTTCAAATATATCCAAGTAACAGGTCAGCAGTGAAAGGCAGCCCCACCCCTCACATAAAAACACACACTTGTTAGAGTTAATTCCACAGAATAGTTAGAAACCATAACTAAGTTAAGAGTCGTCCCTTCACTGAGATAACGCAGAATACTCACTGGTGAACTCTGAGTTTGTGTTTCACTGTCAAACAGATTTCAGTGTAGTAAATCCTTTTCCCCCCAAAAGCAGCTTCTTTTTTATACCTTCAATTGCACCAAACTATATGTGTGTGTGCATGTGTGCGTAATAATAGTGTAAGAAATCTGCAAACGTAACAAAGTTTAGTAGCACGTCAAACAGAAGAATGAGTAAAAAAACAAAAACCCTAAAACAAGAATTCAACATTCCCACACACGCTTGTCATCCTGGACATGACTGCACAGGAAGCTAATGCATTTATGTTTCAGAATAAAACAAATGAATGTTATAAATATAGAAACCATTTAAGATTGGTTGAGCACGAGAATAAAAATAGATAATTAACTGCCCTCCACGTAAACACGTTAATAAACTATGTGACTAAAAGTATTTGGATGCTTCAGTTAGAGGGCTTATTCATTCCCAATAGAGCCCCACCATCAAAACGTACAAATATCCCTGTGGATAAACTTTCTGGTTGAACACCAGCGTAGATTGAAGAAGCCTAAGTACTTATGGCCACAAAGCATACCATGGTAAACAGTAGTTGCATAAACAAAATTTAAAGCTTGACATGTTTTGCACCACAAGGCTTCACCAGTGTGGACGGAAAACAAACAGAGAAAACACACAGAACCTAACGAATTCAGTATCAGTGCATCCCGAATAATTAAAGCTCGACTGTACATGAAAACTCAAATAGTCTCTCTATCGTGCTGCAGTGTATGATTAAGAAACACTGAGATGAACCAGGAAGCTGAACTGACCTATTTTAGAAACTTCCTGTGGAGGCTGATGAAAGCTTGAGTGGTAAAACAATCACCAGCATAAATACTGGTTGAATAAAGCAGTAAAGCACTGGGATTTGACTGATATCTGACTGTTAGTGGACATCAGCTGGTCACAGTAGCTGAAACGTCACAGGCATTTTAATTAAAGAGTAACTCAAAGGACGGTTTTCCTCTTCTTACACTCACGGGATTAAAGAACGGCTCCATACCCATATTTGGAGGAAGTTTCGGACAGGTGAGGTTACACGCTCTCTGTACAAATGATACGTTTCGCACATACACAAATGCACAGAGTGACCAGGGGCAGCCAACGAGAAGAAAGCTGTCTTAAAGTGGGAGGAGCTTTATTTAATATAAATAAGGCTTATTTTTCATTTTAAATCATGCAAAGCTGGTCGTGTAGTTTCACCTGCTCACTGGGGTCATGTGATTGTTGGGATTTTGTCTGTATTACTGGAGGGTCTTTACGTTACAAGCCCCTTGAGCTGACTGTTGCTGTGATTTGGCGCTACGCAAATAAAACTGAATTGAACCGAAGAGTAATTTCCATGAATAAAATTCTGGAGGTTTAACTAAATTTTAAGCATCGTGCCATAAAGAGAGATGTCTCACAAGTATGACGCCAAGCTCAGTTTCATAACTCAGCTATATGAAATCTATTGTTAAAGGCAGAGCTGATGGTGATCAGTATTTGAACTGAACATGAAAGACAGGCATCGACTCACCCTCACAACACGAGGAATCACAAGGTCAAGTTCTTCGCCTGTCAGGATTTAAACCCTGGTCAGGTGACTTGTACCCGTTTTTGAGTTACTCTTTAAAGAACATTGAAGCGACTGGGCATCTCGTTTTCCCCCCTCCCACAGCTTTGGACGCACTTGATGTGCATGTTGCATTTACGTCTCTTTAGCAGCGCCTGTCGTTGGGTTTAGTGGACATTATATTTAGACCTTTTTAATTCAGCCTGTTTAGTGTGAAACTGTCTAAAAGCCACACCAGTCAAATCCCAGAGTCCACACAGGAGTAGCTCTTTCCTATAACTGCTGGTAATAAAACTGCACATCAGGACACATCGGGGGGCGGTCAGTGCTCTTTCCTTGTGCCAGGAAAGATGAGAAATAGGTTTTCATGAACATTGTGTTTAGGTCCTGGAGGAGAGTCATACTTGGTGCATTATTCATTCTTCATTCATTCATTCACACCTCGGCCTTCATCCCTTTTACTCTCACCCCCTCAGTTCCAGAGATAAGACATCATAAATATGCAAAAAATTCATTCACGCGCTCACACAAGCACACAAAAACCTCCCTCGCCTTCCCTTTTTCTTCTCTCTCCTCTCCGTCCCCTCTTGTGCCCACGAGTCAGACGTCGTAGTCAGGCAGGGCGGAGTAGGTGATGCCTCCGACTGACGGAGGGCTGGAGTGGAGCGGGAGAAGCCAGCAAAAGACCGACCCTGCAAAGACGGAAAGAGAGATGAAACAGTGCTTTATGTATTTGGAGCGCCGGCGAGACGTAGGTGTCAAAAGATCAGCGCACCTCTCCCAAAGACCTCCCGCAACAGGGCCAGCTTCGGCTTGCGGGTGTGTGAAGGGTGGTGAGGCAGCTGTGAGGAGGGGGTGGAGGATGAAGAGGACGAAGAAGCCCTGTCTTTAATCATCAGCCTGTTTCTCATCTGCTCGATGGGAGTCTCGTCTGTGATTATGGAGACCAGCTGAGAGAAGACAAATCACAAACGAGGGCACGTGATTTTTTTCCTTTTGTTTCTTTAAGGAGCTTCAAGGTTACTGGCAGAAAACAGACAGTCGTCTTCTTAATTTCACATGTTTGACCTGCGCTACCCACCGGTCAAACATGCGATATAGTAACATTTCTTTAACACAGTTTAGGGTTTTTAAATGACAGCAGTGTTTTACTCTACTAATCCAAAGATCTACATAATAGGAATGCAATCTGTATGTGTAGGGCTTTTATTGTGAAAGACAAAGACAGGAAGAAGCTGTGTACTGCATGAGGGACGACTTAAAACATGCCTGCATCACCTATCTCTCTTT
>NW_024583093.1:0-6931 GCF_018398535.1 Haplochromis burtoni | reverse complement strand
AAATACATTTTGGGGCATGTATTCTGTAATCTGTAGTGGAATACATTTTAAAAGTAACCTTCCCAACACTGACTAAGAGTGAGCACAGCCTAAGTGGAAAACTGGAACTCAAAGGCCTGGGCTCCCATTTTTTGGGATTCTCCAAGTTGCCCAAAGTCTATCAACGTAGGCTAACTCTGTCATTAGTTACTCACAAACTGGTGTGTTGGCTGTTGTAGGTGTTGGTGTAGTAACCCTCTAGATAAAGTCAAAATAAAAGCTTATTAGTGAACAATATTAATCCAGTAAATAACTGTTGACATTAAAACAAAGAAAAGTTGCACTCACTGACATCAACACTCACAACTATGCATCGAAGCTCAGCGTGATACTTGGTTCCACTGTGGAAATAAATCAGCTTATTCTTTACATTTTTGAAGATAAGCAAAGAAAGAACATTGAAAACAGACAATATCATTCAAAGTTTATAATAGTTCATGGAAATCTGATGTTTTGTTTTGTTTTTCACATTTGAGTTCATGATTGAAATACAACAAAAACTGACAAGTAGAAAGTGACCTTCAGCCTTTCCAGATATGCAGCAGTTAACAACATCTTAACTGGAAATGTTTAATAGTATGCTGCAGACTCTTTAAAGAAGATATTATTATTGTTAGCACTTGTAGCTTATCTAGCTTACACTGGTTGAAGTCATTATCATGCAGTATCTACTTTCTCGAATTGAAAATGCAAAGACAGCAGTTTTCCCTCAGCCTGCAGTGAGGTTCACACATGGAGACTGAATTGTCAAATACAGATTTCCATTTAAGACCATCCAACTTCTGACAGTAATAAAAGTATTGGGTGTGTGGGCAGCCAATGAGACTGGCTATGTGTTAAATAGGTATCAAAGAAGTTTGAGCATGTACCAGAAGCAGTCATACACTCCCAAGCTGTGATAGTGCAGTGGTTTGCAAAAGTATTGTCAGGGTTCCTGGGTCGCTGACCCAGTGCTTTTTGTTCTGTCACGTTTAGTTTATGTTGCCACATCAATGTTGTTCTCACTTCCTGTTTTTCCTGTGTCAGCTCGTCTCTTGGGTCCTTAGCCAGATTATGTTCAGCTGTGTACTCACTGGTCTCTCATTATCATCCTCATCTGTCAGAGTATTTAAGTCCTCAGTTTCCTTCTGTTCATCGTCGCATCATTGATGTTGATGTCGTCTTTCCCGCATGTCCAGTCAATCCAGTGAATCAGCCAGCCAGTTAGTTCAGTCATCCAGTCAGTCATTTCAGTTCATGTTCTGTTCATCCAGCCTACAATAAAGCATCATTATCCTGCATCGTGAGTCAGCGTTTGGATCATCTCTTCCTCATCTCCACACACGACACTCCTGACAAGTACAACCCAAATGAATATAAGAAAACTGTAGACATTTGTTTTTTAAGTGAAAAGAGACATATACTATAGAAAACTACTCATGGTCCAAACATGGTCAAACCAACCCATCCATATAGATACAGTGGCTTGCAAAAGTATTCGGCCCCCTTGAACTTTCCACATTTTGTCACATTACAGCCACAAACATGAATCAATTTTATTGGAATTCCACGTGAAAGACCAACACAAAGTGGTGTACACGTGAGAAGTGGAACAAAAATCATACATGATTCCAAACATTTTTTACAAATAAATAACTGCAAAGTGGGGTGTGCGTAATTATTCAGCCCCCTTTGGTCTGAGTGCAGTCAGTTGCCCATAGACATTGCCTGATGAGTGCTAATGACTAAATAGAGTGCACCTGTGTGTACTGTTCCCTCTAACCTGAGCGCGTGAGCAATTGCGCACTGCACACAGCCTCTGCGCACAGAAAATCAGCAAAATAAAATAAATGCATGTATTTACTTTAATTCCAGTTGAGGCTAGATTTTTTTGTGTGCGCAGAGCAGATTTTCTGTGTGGGGAGACCATGTCAGCAGTGAGCGATTGCTCACGCGCTCAGTTTAGAGGGAACATTGCCTGTGTGTAATCTAATGTCAGTACAAATACAGCTGCTCTGTGACGGCCTCAGAGGTTGTCTAAGAGAATATTGGGAGCAACAACACCATGAAGTCCAAAGAACACACCAGACAGGTCAGGGATAAAGTTATTGAGAAATTTAAAGCAGGCTTAGGCTACAAAAAGATTTCCCAAGCCTTGAACATCCCACGGAGCACTGTTCAAGCGATCATTCAGAAATGGAAGGAGTATGGCACAACTGTAAACCTACCAAGACAAGGCCGTCCACCTAAACTCACAGGCCGAACAAGGAGAGCGCTGATCAGAAATGCAGCCAAGAGGCCCATGGTGACTCTGGACGAGCTGCAGAGATCTACAGCTCAGGTGGGGGAATCTGTCCATAGGACAACTATTAGTCGTGCACTGCACAAAGTTGGCCTTTATGGAAGAGTGGCAAGAAGAAAGCCATTGTTAACAGAAAACCATAAGAAGTCCCGTTTGCAGTTTGCCACAAGCCATGTGGGGGACACAGCAAACATGTGGAAGAAGGTGCTCTGGTCAGATGAGACCAAAATGGAACTTTTTGGCCAAAATGCAAAACGCTATGTGTGGCGGAAAACTAACACTGCACATCACTCTGAACACACCATCCCCACTGTCAAATATGGTGGTGGCAGCATCATGCTCTGGGGGTGCTTCTCTTCAGCAGGGACAGGGAAGCTGGTCAGAGTTGATGGGAAGATGGATGGAGCCAAATACAGGGCAATCTTGGAAGAAAACCTCTTGGAGTCTGCAAAAGACTTGAGACTGGGGCGGAGGTTCACCTTCCAGCAGGACAACGACCCTAAACATAAAGCCAGGGCAACAATGGAATGGTTTAAAACAAAACATATCCATGTGTTAGAATGGCCCAGTCAAAGTCCAGATCTAAATCCAATCGAGAATCTGTGGCAAGATCTGAAAACTGCTGTTCACAAACGCTGTCCATCTAATCTGACTGAGCTGGAGCTGTTTTGCAAAGAAGAATGGCAGGATCTCTCTAGATGTGCAAAGCTGGAGGACATACAAGACGCGCTAAACAAAGTTACAAAGATGCCAGGGGTGTAATCGCACACTGCGTTGAAATTTGGAAGATGATTGACCTCTTGACCACTTGTGCTTCACGTAATTCAATAACAATCATGTGTGGCTTTGACAATGGAAGTGGATTGCACATGACTAATGGATGTTGTTGCCATACTTTAGGTCTAATGAAATGATACAACAGAGGTGCTCACTGTAGACGGATACTAAAATACAATAATTTTCTAAAATGATGCCTCCATAAGTTACTGATGCAAGTGTGACATGTAAGTCGATGCCCTAGAAGAACGTTGGAGTAACAAGCTATGTTCTCAGCTCCAGCACGAGACCATGTAATCTGCATCTACTACGAAATTTTAGCTACAACTGCGTCGTGTCTGCACTTGGGTACAACCAGAAGAACTGGCTAACTAGGCTAGAGTCTCTGTACAGCGAGATGACGTGGTAGTGGCTACAGAATACGCCAGGGAGACGCGCACTTGAGCTCAGCAACTGGCTATCACCCAGAAATCAGGCGACCCAGACATGGGTCCACTCGTCCGGGCACCACTCCAGTGGCAGCCAGAGGGGATGGAAGCTTCTTCAACCTCCACCTCATGATAATCAACCTTCACCGGCCCAGGCCTCACAGAGGAAGAGCCATGGTTGGGACACTGTAGGAAGGGCCAGCAGTGAATCAGCAAACAGGGGTGGGAGGGGATCCAGCCCATGGCTTGCCTATCTGGTCTCCACAGCAATGGCAGCCATTTTTGCCATAGTAGCTTGAGAGGCATGAGATGGGGGAGAGGCGCTTCTGTGTCAGTGCTGACAGGTGAAAGTGTATGCTTGGAACTCTGACACCTTTCCCCAATGAAGTCGAGCTATGAGCGGAGCCAGCTCAATCGGCAAAGGAGCCGGGCAACGGGAGACCAACTAGGGGAGACTGGGGCCAAGAGAAAACTAAGGGGACCAAAGCTAAGGGAAATGACTGGGGAGAGGCTAGCGTCCAGGGAGGCTGCCGAAACAGGCTCCAGACGGACGTACGTGCACACACACACAGCACTCTCGAAGAAAAGTCACTCACACGCACAAGTTGAGATCAAACAATCACCGGTGTCACGTCTGCACAGCTGTATTATACATGAAGTCTGGGGTGTGGCCGGGCAAGCCGGAGTGTCTTAAAGAAGTATCCATGTGCCACGACCAAGGGGGGGTCATACCCTGTACATATGGAATATGTAATGGTGTGGAGAGATAGTCTCGATATGCTAGAGAACTTCAATGCTTCTTCACCTACAAACAAAGGAACATGTTTTTGTGATGACATATTTGTAATGTTTCAGCAACTATGAACCCAGATTGTTTTTATTTTCCATTTGGCATCTCATTCCCTTCTTAATTACATTTTTTCCACTTGAGGGAGTTTGTGTCTGGTTTTAAGTTACTCATGTACTTTTTGTTGCATGAAAATAAAGTCATACAGCCATTGTACCTGTCTTGTTAAACCTGTTTTGAGTGTAAAAGCTTGAAACTTGACCTAGAAGAAAAAACAATGCACCAACTCCAAGTATCAGCTTTCAAATAGAAATCATGATTACACAAAATAAATTGTGTAATCACAACAAGAGCAAACACAATGAGAACAAACATTGGAGTAGCTTTTGTCAGGTCACAATTTTGAACTTTGAGTGATCAACTTTATCCAGCCAATAACTTGTAGATTCAGGATTTTAGATCAAAATAAAATTAAACAACTCAGAGAGATTCTCTGGAAAAACAGAGTTTAAACAGAGTTTATTGAGCAGAATCATATAGAAAGCAAAAAAGAATGTCACACTACACAGAATAGCAAGACAACACAAATCATCAAATTGTCCAGTTTCTATCAACCATTTGCCACATTCTTGTCAAAATAGGCCATAAGACTGTAAGAGTATCTCTGCCCCTCTGTTTATTTATAGGTGTCTTCTCTTCTGTGGTTGTTAGAGTGTCCTGTTAGAGTACCTGGTTCCCTAGCGTCATTCTGTTCCTGTTTTCTTCACACTGTTTCCAAGTCCAATAGTGAGATTAATTATTTTTCTCTTGAACTTTGTTTCTTTTTCTCCCCATTGTCTGCATCACCTCAATCAAGTTTTTTGTTAAACTCTGTTCACCTCATGCTAACAAATGAGATTGTTGGAAAAATTACCCACAAACAGTGACATTTCTACTGAACAAGTGTAAAGATATACTTATTTAGCAATTTTGCTTTGAATTTGGTGGAAATGCGGTTCTAATTCATTCTACAAGACAACAACACCATGCTGGTGTATATGGGGCACTAATGATCAATGGATGGATCCTAGTAATATCTATGAAAGATAAGAATTAATTTCAGGGCAACCAGTTGATATGATATCAGTTTTCATGTAAAATGACTACGAGTTATCATGAGTTATTTTCTTGTATATTCAAAACCTCCATTTACAGTATTAAATCTCATTCTTTTATTCTTTTACTGGACAGAGAGGACACAACTCAGTTGGTCATAGTATTTATAATTATTTATTCAATCACAATCAATAAAAATTATCAATCATTTAATCAATAAAAATCAATTTTCACTCTTTTCTCTAAAATCTTGCAGGGAGCACCTGGTTGTTGCAAGTTTGTGATTGCAAAAATAAGGTTGCATAGGTCTTCAGATAGCTCACTGTTTTAAATCATGGGATGTTTCTTTTAATGAGACATCTTTTATAGTTTGAACTGAAACAGCTGATATCAATTTGCTCTAAGTGGCAGGACTGCTTTCTAATTACTGATATATATGGTAAAATCAGCATTCTATCACCTCAGACATTTATCGAAGGTTAAGCCCTTTCTTTACAAGTGTGACTTTTAAAGTGTTATTCATGCCTTTATGTCACTTCCACAGTGGCAGACGAGTGGAGGTTGGAAGTAGGACCCAAGATGCAAGCACTGGCTGATGAGAGTGAGCTTTATTGTGTCAGTGAAGGTACAACAGCAAAGGAGGTGGCAGGAGTAGAACCAAAGATTAACTAAACTGGGCACTTTGCCACGCTTACAACTAGTGCAAAATGCTGTGGCATGATTTTTAACTAGGGATGGGTATCGTTTAGGTTTTATCCGATACCAGTACCAAACCGGTACTTTTGAAACGGTGCCGGTGCTTAAACGGTGCTCGAACCGGTGCTTAAAGAATGGAAAACACAAACTTTGTCCAAAAACCTCTCATGTTCTAGCTGTTTTTTTGTAAAAAGATAACAATGTTAGCCTTTTCTGCAGCTATAGGGGCATATATGGTATCACTCTTGGCTGGAAGCAGTGCTTAAACAATGGAAAAAACACAAACTTTGTCCAAAAACCTCTCATGTTTAGCTGTTTCCCACTTTTTCTTTGGTCATTTTAGCCTTTTTGGCCAGGGTGAAGGGAGTATCTGCCATCAAACAAGAAGACAGCCGCATGTAACTACGACGGTGTTTGCTAGTTCACCTTACATGCATTAATGTAATAACGTGGTTAGCCTACTCAACGTAAATTACACACGAACAACATTAAGCTACTCACGCAGAGAAGAACGGCTGCTGCTGCCATCATCATCCTCATCATTTCTGCTACACTGGCAGGGCTAGGGGCCAGGACTCTCCTCTTCGGGTTTTTGGGGGATGTTGCTAACTCCGGGTCCAGATAACAGGCACCACACCCGCAGTAGATGTGCTCGGTGTGAGGTCTCGCAGCAAGCTATCAAATACGGGCATTTCTCGGCTTTTAAAAAAACGCTATGCGTCGCCAGGTGTTTCATCAGATTCGAGGTGTTACCTCCTTTGACAGTATCACAGTATCAGCTTAAAGCACTTGTTGCAGGCTGCTGAGTTTGCATTTTTGCTGTGGAAG
>NW_024583092.1:186746-196476 GCF_018398535.1 Haplochromis burtoni | reverse complement strand
AAGTTGGCAACACTGCCACAGAGCGAGCGAACACCAAGGGACAGCGCCACCAAGAGTGCAGGATCAGAAGAAGATTCTAATTCTAATAGGGAAACAACCATAGGAATCTACATCATAAAGTCAAGAGATGCCAGTGGCATCCCTGAGGATGCCATCGGGATAGTCCTTGAAGGCCAGAGAGTCTTGCAGGATTTGGATAACTATGCCCTAGCAGCTTCAATGCTGTTTGGACTAATGTACACTTTGAACCTGACCTACCCACTGGAACTGAAGTATACCTTTGACGTATTATAGAAACTGGTTATGGAGCTCAAAAGGAACAGCCTTTCAAAGAAGGCCCAGGTTTTCAGGAACAGACTGTACGATTGAACAGTTTTCCAGTTATGATGTGGGAACAACATGTTTACCTCTTCGAATATGTACCATCCTTTCTTTTAAGCCAACACTGGTAAAGTTGCAGTAGCTTATTTTTTCGCCACTTTTCAACTTTAGGGCCTTTATTACTGCAGTATTCAGTTTTCACTTTTCAAGCCATGGCTCCTTTGAAAAAAAAATAAAATCAAACTTTGAATGTCCATTCTTTTCAATGGAAATAATGCCTTGCACCAATTTCACCAGTTTGCAATTTTTTTTCCAAGGAGCACTACTACAAACAGATTGCATGGTCTCTTATTAGTTATTGTGATGTTTAGTGATAGAAGCAAGGCAGTACTAATCAGTTTCGGTCTTTTGGTTTTCTACCTGTGGGTTATAATGTTATTTTAAGCCTCTTCTTTGTGTCATTTTAATAATTACACCCCTGTTGCCATATTATCTTATTTCTCTTACATTTAAAAAACAATTTTTTACATAAGCATGATGTCATAAGGCCCTACAATGTTGAATTCAGGTTCCAGCAGATAATTTTGAAGAACGTTGTGGAATGTTTTTGAAGAGATGCATTGTGAAAAGATGACTCATGTATATTTTGGAAGCCTGAATTGAAAGTCTATTGTTACAACTGTGTAGTATTTTCAAAAATACAGGTCGTTGTTCAAAAATGTTTTGCTTATTGCTTTGATTGAAGAGAAAGTGTACAGTGTCATATACTGGGTTGCCTGTGTCGAGCGGGTGGGTGTTGCGGCTTTACGCCACCATGACATGCTTTGCGGCAGGGCTGTCTATGTGCAGTTCTTCTCTTAGCTGCCACACCCGTTGTTGTGCTGTTATAACCCATGCTGGATACACGTTCAATAAAGCAGCATCACAAGAAAGCTACCGAGTGGTCATTCTACATACAGTACATACAGTAAGATCAACCTTAACCTAACAACTGCCTGTCTCTCTCCAGTTCTTCATTCAGTGTCTCTCCTTCAGAAGTCTTCCTCCTCTCCAGTCAGCTGCCACGCTACAGGTTTCTATCCTGACAGAGCCGTGATGTTCTGGAGGAAAGATGGAGAGGAGCTTCATGAAGGTGTGGATCTGGGAGAGATCCTTTCCAACAATGATGGGACCTTTCAGACGAGTGTTGATCTCAATGTTTCATCAGTCACACCTGAAGACTGGGAGAGAGATAGTGTGAACAATGACATCATCACCAAACTGGACCGAGCAGTGATTAGGACCAATATGAGTAAGACTGGAGCATTTTTACACAGTAGTTATTAATACTACAGTATTAACGTAAAGCATCAAACTGAGTTGGCACTCAGTAGTTCCACATAATCGCTAGAATTATTTATTTAGAAGAGGACAACAAGATTCTCACCAAGCACTGTAATCATTCATCAATACAAGTTATTATAACACGTATAATAATATTAACATCAAAACCCTTGAAATGAATGCAATAAAATTTTTGTCTTGTGTACAAAAGACAGCAAACACAAATTACTCTCCTTTGTGCATTTGTCTCTGACTCTGTGACTTCATGTTCCAGGTCTGTAGACCTGACCGCGCAATGATCTCTTCCTGTGTTATGTGTTATGTTGCTTGCTGTGTCTCCATGATCATCTTTTCACTCAAAACTTTCTCCCAGCTTGCTGTGGCAGATAAGCATGTCATGGCCCTGATTCTGTTTCTTCCTGTCAACTTTTCTTTTTTCTGCTCAGTTTTGCAAAGTGCTTTCACACAGAGTATTAATTGATTGATGATTTCTTTCTATAATGGTGTAAGTTGATTGAGACAATATTGGATATGTTGACCTTTTACCAATTTTACCACATTTACTAATCAAATCTCTAGTACTAACAACTCAGTAAGATGGTTCACTGAAGTGGGGACACATGATAGATAACTGAAGTGAGCAAAAAGTAATGAGGTACCAACTGTGGAACTGATAAATCTTATTATTTCAATCAGAGATATAAGATGCATCAACTACCAGGTCCTTACTGATTTGTTCTTCACTTATTCTTAAGTAACAGCACAAATCTATTATTAAAGTCTTTCCATATTCTATTCAACAGAGAATCCCACTGACATTGGAGCTGCAATCATTGTTCTAGTTATCGTTTCCATTGCAGTTGTGGTAATCGTGGCAGCCGTTACCAAAGAAGAAAGGTGAGATCTCAGTTAAGGCAATGCAGAGTTTATTTTTTGAATTTGTGTTTTAATCCATACTCCCAAATTTGCACTTTTTAAAAATATATACAGCCAGCTCAAAAATCAAAACACACAAACAGGTTATAGAATTTGGCATTTAGTATGTGAAGAAGAAATATGTTCTTTTTGAATGCAGCTGTCCAAATCCCATAAATCCCATCCCACATATATAACATAGATAACACATAAAAAGTTTATAAGTTAGACAGTTTAAAAAAATGTTATATTTACTTTGTCACTTCACGTCATTTCTGATAATTATGTATTATTCATGGCTTTTTGCTAATGTAGCTTCTCTATATTTATCTTCTAACTGGTTTGACTGACACTGCTCACTTGTTGAGCGGGGCAGTGTTTGTAAACACAAAAAGATAATCACTTCGTATTATACCTTTAAAAAGGCTAGAACATATCCAGACACAACAGTTCCAGACAGTAGATTGCCTTCGTGTGGCCGTCTTCACCACTTGGAGAAATGTTCCCACTCGCCTCATGGAAACGCTTACATCAAGTATGCCACAATGAATTTTTGAAGTGATTAACAATAACGGTGGAGCTACTCATTATTGAGTTCATGTTTGGAACTTTGATTTCTGTTTTGGGGAGTTTATGGGTTTTTTTGCAGGTGTGGTCCTAAACTTCTGATCAGCTTTAAAACAGCCTGTTTCAGTTTAAGTGTTTTTTTCAATAAATTGCATGCTCAAAAAATGTTTTGTCTCACTCTCATTTCTTCTTGTTGCGTGTTGAAGCTCTACTTGGAACCTTGTGAAGATCCAACCACGCAAAATATGATTTTTTTTGCCATTTTTCAACTGGTCTTTAAACTTTTGATCGGGACTGTATGACAAGTCGCACTGACAAAAATCTGCTATGAGCCCTAAAGGGAGCAGCCAAAAGATTTACAGAGTCTCTGCTGCCATCTCTTAGACTTAGGATGAAAACTTTTTTTTTTTAAACAAATCAAGCTTTGAAGAAATGACAGCCATAAACCCATTTCTGCTCTAACATTACTTACTACTCAAACATCCCCATAGTTTTATTTGTGTCAGGGACCTGGATCTGAGCGACCCAGGATCCATGAGCAGTTATGGACTGATATATAATGTATGTTTGCTGCACTGTACTGCTGTTCTTGTGTTCTCCATGCTTGTATGTATAGGCAAGTGGGTGTGTCTGTGAGTGTGGCTGAGCACTGGGTTGGGGCGCTACTTAAGAGTATGGCCGAGTGCTCCTCGGCGCAGGATTGTTGTGTGAGACTCCACGTCAGTGGTCTTTGTGAGCCAAGTTAAGTGAGTGCATACCCACAGTGGTTGAGTGTCCTGATGGTTGCTTCTTTGTTATTTTATCCAGGAAGGGGCGTGGAAGACAAGAGCACAGGGTGCCAGGACACACAGGAGGGGAAGAGCACGGAGCACGGACTTGTGGGTGGAAGACATGACACGGGAGTCAAGGGAACACATGGGGATTTATTATTCTGTGGATTGTTTACACCACTGTAAATAAATGCACTGTTTATCATAAAGAGTCCAGCATTTGGGTCCTTTTTCCTCACATCCCCACGGTTGGCCAGCGCTAACCGTGATAATTTGTGAGTCTACACAGTTATGAATCCACAGTACAAAGATAAATTCAAAACACAGTTTGCACTGAAATAATATACAAACACAGCCTTGTGTTTGCATTCAAGTAGTGAGCCATATAATGTCCATTCAACAAGTCAGCGAAACAATATCAGTGTGCAAATCAATCAATAATAAATAAAAAACAAATGCATTAATACTTCAATATGTAAAGTCAAGGTCTTATAATTACGTCTTGTTTCAGGGTCCCCATTGTATTCCAGATAATGGCTCTCTCCATTTCAACGCATAATCTACCAGAAGAACGAATGGTTATCACAAAGACTAAAAATCTTCACGTTAATAGCATAGATCACATAAGAAAGAATAACAGAATATGCTTTACTTACCAGATCGAAGAATTATGGAGAAATCTGAAACACAAAAAATTAATGTCTCTGTCCCCTTGTTGAACTCTCTCCTAACACACTTAGAGGTTTATAAAAACATTTATTCTAATACTGTTTCCACTTTGATTGTAATCTTAACACTTTTCCCTTGTTGTGTCAAAGTACTGAAATATACAGGAAATGACGCTCCAGCCTGAACAACATTATGTTCAATTATAGTTAAACAAAAGTAAAACTTCCGTCAACATAACCCTTATAAGACTAGATATCAGAATATGATGTAAACATCAGGTACGCAACAATACGTGACATACATTATTATACCATGTCATTATTTAACAAAAATGCAGAAGCAGTCCTGTGAGAATCTAAGTACACCCTTACTGCTTCAATAGGAGTTAAGATAGTAAGTAACAGCCAGATGCTGCTAATTAAATATATGTGATTAACTGATTATAAGTGTGAACACCTATCAAAGCAGAACAATTTTTTCAGATTGCTGGTCTGGAACATTCATTGTCAATTATTTTATTCTGTTCATTCACTGTATTGTGGGAAACCATTGTCAAGCTTTGCAATGTGTGGACATTCTAGCAAATTCACTAGAAGGGCAAATGGTGTGTAAGGTTGTGGCGTAGACCCAGATGCAGACAAAGAAAACCATTGACTTAACTGAAACTAACTTATATTGTAGTTGTGGCAGCAAACAGATAATGCTGTAGGAAACGTAAGTTCAATAATCCAAAAAATAGCATGGAGCAACGCAAGGACCGACAAACAATACAAAACCACAATGAACAGTTGGAGACAGAGAGAATAAATAGAGCCATAGGACAACAAGCTAAAAATTAAGACGGACTTTTGCGAGATCTCGCAAAAGTCCGTCTTAATTTTTTTTTCTCCCATGTCACCTGCGGGGCTCCGTAACAAGCACATGGCCAATAGGTGGGAAAACAGCTGACAACAATTAAGGAGGACAAGACATGGAAAAATTAAACAGCACACAGGGGACAAAGACTAAAAAAATAAAATGGGAAATAACAAAAAACGGAAACACAAACAGGGACGACGATGACTTGACAATGGGAACAGAGAACTGCTGATAACTGTAATAAGGAATTAATACAAACCAGAAGTCAAGAGCACAACCCAGCTAATCATGGTATTAAGAATAGAGATTAAAACATAAATTGTCACTCTAAGGGGAACTAGAAACAAACACAAAGGAGAAAACAGCCTAAGCAAAAGCATAATATTAAACCAAGCCTAAATTAGTTAAAACAGAGGACAGACAGAAATTGTAAGAATGGAAAACGCTGGTTGAAAACCCAGGATCACGACACTGTGCCATGTTCACACAAAAACAAACAAACCAAGAGCTAGATTTTTTACTTTACAGGCCTCAGTTACCATTCTAATGTTAAAGCTGATAACAAAACAATTAGAAAAAGACCGAACAAATAGTTTTAAAGGATTACCATGAGAAAGTCTCTTCTCATTAAAAAGAGTAAAACAGCAGAACTTAGGTTTCCAGTGCTTAGGACAGATAAAACTCTGGTTGTCTTCCATAATGTGTCTTCTGGCCCGTTTCCCTCTGTTTGTCTCCACCCTCAACTGGTTGCAGCAGATAACTGCCCCTTCCTGAGTTTGGTTCTTCCTGTCAAAAATGTGTTTTTTTCTTCCCAGTGCCACCAAATGCTTATTCATAGGTTGTCGACAGATTTTAGGGGTTTCCTCTGTATTATTTTGAGGTCTCTGACTTACAACATAAAGCGGGCTGAGTGTTGTTGTGACTTGGTGCTATATGAAAACAGTTGAATTGAATTGACATATGTCATGTTATGTTGTTCATCTCACATTGAACAACCAAATGTTAATTTTTGTACTGACCTGAGGTTCTATTTATATAATGTATATAATGTGAAGATTTGAGTTAAATGTTTTGTTTGCTTACCAGTATTCGTTTTGTAAAAGTGAACTCCAGTTAAACAACAAAGGATGAGAGCAAGAACCAGTGCAGCGATGGGGGAGTACTTCAATGTCTCCAAGTCTTCTGGAAAAATAAAGAAAGTTTTTACTCAACAAATTATCTAACTCAGTTTTTATTTCAAATGAATGTAACTCATGCTTACTCTTTTGATTGCTTTCGTCAACTGGAATTGCAGACACAAACAAACAAAGTGTTAATCACCATATCCAGTCTTCAAAAATATATAATGACTTAAGTCTTGACATCAAATTTATGTTATACTGCAGATAGTCACCACAGGTTTGGTTCAATTCATATCTGATTCATCATTAAAGTTTTTCTGTTGAAATAATTTTAATTTGGGGTATTTTAAACTGATGAAAATTCTATAAATGATTGTAGATAGCAAACAAACTCAAACCATAATCTTGAACCTTAGATATAAAAAGTTAAACCAACAACTGAACAACAAATTAAATCTAACTCTCTTTAATATTTTAATATATGTTTGTTCTTTTAACTTTTCTTTCACAACATCATGAATGCTTTGGATTTAAATGAACTGTTTTTGGTGGTAAACTGAATCAATAAAATGTTATAATCGTTTAATGAAAATACCATATACATATACAGATCACCTGTAATCTTGTACACGATGAAAACAAGGACTATGATGAGCAGAACAAAAAAAAAACCACGGAAACTTTGATGTAATAATCACCGTTCTCTTCGGGACTTGTACAGATTAAATAATCTGGAAAGACAAGACATCCATCAATCCAAAATTGTGTATCTGTATAGATGTATAACAGTTATTACATCCACACTACCACACAAAAAAATGCTTTTCCATTTGTCTGCTGGTCTACTTCTTTGCCAAGGATTTATAATGAAAACATGAAGCATGTAGATTTCTTAGGTTTAAAGCTATTACTTTCCCAAGATCTGGTCCTGATCACACACACTAAATCCATTATTTTGGGCTTCACTCTTACCTCTGTTACTCTTGATCACTTTTTGGTCCAGTTTGATGATGATGTCTTCTTTGACAGCAGAAAGCTGAAACACACAGTCATACCTTGACCAGTCCTCAGGTGTGACTGATGAAAGTTTTAGGACTACATTAATTTGGAACGTCCTGTCCTGATTAGGGTATATCTGTTTACAGTCTGTGAATTGATAAAGTTTTTTTCCATCTTTCCTCCAGAACATCACGGCTCGGTCAGTATAGAAATCTGTAGCGTGGCAGCTGACTGGAGAGGAGGGAGTCTACTGGAGGCGAGGCACTGAGGGCCAGTCTAAAGAGACCAGAATAAGGCATTATACCTTAATAGAACACAGCTTTGTGTTTTGCATATATATTCCTTTATTCCTTTCATTTGAAATTAAATGAATAACCCCTGTAGATATTGTTTCACCAAAACAGCGTTATGTGATGGAAACCTACCTGTTCATTGTAGAAAATGTTTTCCATAGCCCAGATGTTGTTTCAGCCATTTAGAACACACATTTGTGAGGTAATGGTTAATATCTGTTATTCTAATTTGCTGATTGTCTAACTTGTGTTTGACAATGCTAGCACAAGGAGTTGAAATGAGCCATGTCTGTGTCTCCTGGTTAAATTCCATAAGGTCTTCTCCATCATAACCATATCGATCAAAACTTCTGACCTCTTCAGTCTCATTGTCCCATTCACATCCATACATTCTCTGAAGGGTGTGAACACCTGAGGGACAGAAGGAAGAAAGAAGAAGATATCAAAGCAAGCTTGTTCTGCTTGGGCAAAGCAAAAGCTTCTGAACATTTTAGCTTTACAACAATACCTTCAGTTTGGCTGCAACTCCTTCTCAATACATTTAATGTGTCTTTAAAAAAATGTTGACTATGAAGACACTCTTGAGTGTACAAGTCGTTGTGTTCTTGATTGCTTTTCATGAATTCTTTAAGCCAGTTTGGTTTTGGTTCTGCTTTGTTGAGGTTGGTATTGCAGTGCACCAGCTCAGTTTCATCAGCCCACAGGACACCCACAATGTCTTGGACTCCAGATGATTCAATGAAAATCAACTTCAGGGAGTGTTTCACTGCATGAAATAAATAAATAAAAATATTATAGATTTGAGGTTGTTTTATATGTTTATTTCCATTTTGCTTAAGAAAAACAAGAGTGCAATATTTTTCCTGTTTTAAGAATAGTATTTATTTTAAATATCTAAAAGTAATTTCAATATATTTCCTCGTTCAAGAAATCAGAAATACAGACACACACACACACACACACACACTCTGCTAAAAAAGCATGTCTCCCGTTCTCGTCTGATCTCATCTTGTCACAGTCTAGCTGGCAGCCCGTGGGGAGATGGGGAAATAGGACCCAAACGCCGGACTCTTCAGTGCAACAGTGTTTATTTACAAGGTGGTGAGGTAAACAACAATAAATCCCCAGTTTCCCAGACTCCCTTCTTCCCAAAAGTCCCCGTGTAGTGCTCTCTGCCCCAGTGTCCCTGCACTCCCCGTGCTCACTGCTCCTTCTCGTCCCACACTCCTCCTGAGGGGAAAACAATAGAGGCAGCCGTTACACACTTATCCCAGCAGGCATACACTCACACTTGACTGTGCTTGAAGACTGACGTGTAATCAAACGCAATAATCCAGCGTCGGTGGAAGCTCCATCGCTCATCTAAATAGCTCCCCCGACGAGCCCAGATGAGGAGCAGGTGTGCGGCAAAGACTTCGGGTGTGGCCAGCCCTCAAGTCAGGCCACGCCCCCAGGGCTGAAGGTGCCTGTAACTTGGCCACAGAAGAAAGGCAACACACAAACACACACATACCTGCCTACATACAGATGTGCACAGGGGGAGTGCAGACAACACACCAAATAATAATAATAATAACAATAACAACAACAACAGTCATAGTCCCCACTGCCCACGGACCCCGTGTCACGGGTAATGGGAAAGCACGGACTCAGTCGCGGAGCTCAGGATGCAAAGTACACAGTGCGTTTATTTACAGTGCCCAAAAACAGTTTCAAAACATAAAGTTAAGTGCAAAGTCCAACAGTGATCTTCTCCAAACTCCCAGTGGTGCGCAGGTGAGTTTCCAAAGTGATTCTCAGAGTGTGTGTTCTCCTCCAATAGCTTAATCCACGGGCTCCTTCTCTCCAACCTCCAGCTCTGTATCTCTTCCTCCTATAAACGAGCAAAAACAAC
>NW_024583092.1:145306-155846 GCF_018398535.1 Haplochromis burtoni | reverse complement strand
GGTTTTCCACTTTTTCTTTGGTCATTTTAGCCTTTTTGGCCAGGGTGAAGGGAGTATCTGCCATCAAACAAGAAGACAGCCGCATGTAACTATGACGGTGTTTGCTAGTTCATCTTACATGCTTTAATGTAATAACGTGGTTAGCGTACTCAACATAAATTACACACGAACCACATTAAGCTACTCACCCGAAGAAGAACGGCTGCTGCTGCCATCATCATCCGTCATCATTTCTGCTACACTGGCAGGGCTAGGGGCCAGGACTCTCCTCTTCGGGTTTTTGGGGGATGTTGCTAACGCCGGGTCCGATAACAGGCACCACACCCGCAGTAAATGTGCACGGTGTGAGGTCTCGCAGCAAGCTATCAAATACAGCACATTTCTCGGCTTTTAAAAAAAACGCTATCACACAGTGCACAGTTACTGTTGCACAGTATCACAGTATCAGCTTAAAGCACTTGTTACAGGCTACTGAGTTTGCATGTTTTGCTGTGAAGTACAGCCAGAACTTAGATCGCTTCGCCTTGGGCATTTTTAATCTGTAGCTCTGCTCTAAAAGAACGTACGTACCTGGACCCGCCTACTATCCTCGGAAATGTAAAATGATTGGCTAGAATCTAAAGTGTATCACAGCTCAGGAAAAAAAAAGCACCGAAATAAAGCACTGAAATGTGCACTGCTTTTCGGTCTGGTTACTACCGTTTATGTCAGAACTGGTGCCATCATGGCACCGGATACCAGTACCCATCCCTAAACATAACCTAATAGACCTACACCTTAGTTCACAGATTCACTTTGTCTAGGCTTTATTTCTGAGATTTCACACAACCCAGGATTCAAATCATGAATACATAATGGACTTGGATTTACAACATTATGAATGAAATGTGCTTTATTTGGAAGCAGAAGGTCTCCCTCCCCTTTCGACGGGTTATGTGTGAGACTTTAAATCATCAAACTGTAAATTTTAAATTGTTATTGATCCCTTTACCCCTAGTCCTAAAGCGTATATTTATTTTCTTACTCTTCTTTTGTTTATTGTTTGTTTACTTGCACTGCTGTAACTGGAGCCTCGTCGTCTCATCTCTCTATATACTGTACTGTATATAGCGGAAATGACAATAAAGTTTACTTTGACTTCAGCAGCGAGAAGGTGCACCGAGGTCTCTCGCGCTCACTTTCCTTCTATAGAATTTCGAAAAAACATCGGTGCAAATTATAAGTCTGTATCATGATGTCTGGTGTTTTCGTGTTTGTTGGTTTGTTTTTATTTTGTTTTATTTTGCGAGTTGGTTATTAGATGCTGCTCCAGCCAGCCAGAGAATCCCCCGCCGCCCCGCCCTCTCCTCTCTGCGCCGCAAGCAGCAGGCGCACCTCGCAAACGGAGGGCGCCCTTACTCCCAGCAAATGGGCGATAGGTGCGCCTGCTGCTTGCGGCGCAGAGAGGAGAGGGCGGGGCGGCGGGGGATTCTCTGACCGGCTGGAGCAGCATCTAATAACCAACTCGCAAAATAAAACAAAAAAAAAAACAAACCAATCGCTGCCTATGCCATTCCCAATATGCGCTGGCTGACGTCAGGGCAGCATGAGTACGAGCATTTTTTTTTCTTTTGCCGATGCCCGTGATGCCGCCCCCCATCACAATGCCGCGCCGGGCAACTGCCCGTGTCGCCCGTATCTAAAACCGCTACTGGGAGAAAGACTAGGATCTGAGGCAGCAGTCAATGAGACAAGGGCCCTAATGGATAGAATCTTGTAGTTAAAGTAAATAGCTACAAATAAATTTGTTGTTTGCAAAACTCGTGCATAGGTTTTTAAAATTTACAATTTATCTTTGCATTTTAAGTTATGAAAACAATTCCTTAATGTTTGTATTTGTTACAGTAAAAAATAACTTTTCTCCTCAGATTTTATGTTTTTCGTCTGATTTTAGATATGTGTGTTAATTGTGTTAATACAGTATGTTGGAATGGAAAAACAAACAATAAATCAAAACATGTGAGGTTGTGCTGAAAAGAATGACACCAAACAAGGCAAGGTAAATAGGTTTTAAGGTAACGCAATAGTTACTTTTCCTAGTAATTGGTTACTTTTATAATATTGTAACTCAGTTACTAACTTTTTAGAGAAGTAGCTAGTAACTATAACCAATTACTTTTTTAAAGTAACTTGCCTAACACTGACAATGACAATCACAATTACTTTCAGATTGAAGCTCTATGCTCTTGATAAGTACCCAATGTTGCTTCTCTGTGAACTACAGTATGTGTGTTTTGATAACTGATAATGAGCATTTCCCAGGGAAATAATTATTAATGTTCCCTATTAGTTTTTCTTAATAAATGCGTACTTGACCCAACCTGCTTTTGCCTCTGATATCCCTGCCAGCTGGATCAAACTGTCATTTCTTTGTGCATACTCAAAAACTGGCTTTTGAGTATGCACAAAGAAATGAACACATAAAGGCTACTAGTGCCTTTAAATGATCTGACAGCTCTTTCTCCATATGTTGGTCAAATACTTGATTGGCAAGTCCAATTATTTTATATCCTTTTAAAGGCTTATTTGTTTTCCATCTATCTTTTTTTTTTTTTTTTTTGCAATTTATCATTTTAATGTCATCCTGAACATGTTCATCTTCCTTGCCACCTGACAAATGGACTTACCCTTCTCCACTTTATTCACTGCTCTGTCCATGTCCTCTAAAAGAGTGGAAGCCTTGCCTGTCCTCCCTATTATAACTCCAGTCTATTTCTACTTTTACATCTGAAATTAAGAATGTTATAGTGATAAACTGTCAAAATACAATCTACAGTTACATTTAAATAATATGTTTTAAATATTCATAAGTTGGGTTGAATTGTGGCACTGGCACAACAGGCTCCTTGGCATAAATCATCCCAACCCTACCATTTTGAAAAAAAAATGCATCATCCAGCAGTTTTGAGCTAACATCATGCTAGGTGTATAGACTAATAGTGTAGCTTACCAAAGCACTAAAACATATGTCAAATGTTCAGACAAAACAATCAAAAAACCTTGATCATAGAAATTTTACTATGAAAAGCAAAAAACAGTTTTTGAACTTAAATGTCCTTAATTCTCATGAAATGAGGCTCTCTTCTTTGCAGGATAAGTAAAATGGTTGACTCTTCAAAAATGTGCATTCACATGACCAATTTCCTCTATGGTTCCTTAGAAACAAGGTGTGACACAACTTACCCGCTGGCACAAATCACCTACTTTCCCCTACAACAGCGTTGATTTTAAGTGTTATATATTATGTTTATTGTAAATTTTTAATCACCATTTGATAACGACTTAGCTGTTATAGGGATCCTTTTCTGGAGAAGAAGAGTCATATCCTCCTGAGGCCCAGCCTATTGATTTATGTGCTCTGTAATGTAATGAATTTGTTTTTGGTCTGTATCTTTTGACTTATCATAGCCACCCTACTAATTCTTCATGTGCTAAATCGAGGACATGTTGGCCTTTCCAATATTCTCATGTGGCCCTTTGGTGGCCCCAAAGAGTCAGAAAATCACAAAAAAGTGATTTCTTCAGAACATCGAAGATATCTACCTATTCGGAACCATGATAACAGGGTTCTTGCTGATCGGAGCTGGCTCAGCCCTGGCTTATCGAAGATTAAAACCCCACAAAGCTGGCCGCTATGATTGAAGCTATGGGAAGGGCCGTGAGTGCTCAGACTGTGCTCATTGAACACGATATGGATAGGATCTTGGAGAAGCTCGCGGCTCTTCAACTGGAAATTGATAGATCTGATGACCAGTGATGGACATTAGACCAACTGTAAAATTGGATGCAGTTTGTTTCCACAAACCCAAACAACCACCACCTTCATTCATGCAACTACCCCCCGGCGCCAGCTGGAAAGGCCCCAAGGCTGAGGCTGGCTAGAACAACAAAACTCTCCCTGATAACGGGACTGTGTTTTGACCCTCTGCCCATATCCTTCAAGGCCACCTGCGTCGGCTGGAGGACAGTTGACTTTCGCTAACTGGGTGAAAGGACAATCTCTCTCAAGCTGGACATGGGATACACGCATGTACACTGACATAGACAGAGACTCACCCCCCAACCCCCTTCCAAACGCATTCTATGCTTAACTTCACCCAATGATGCAGACAGCGGCTCTGTGTCCAGCGCTGGACTCCTTCCATACCCCCCCCGGTAGTGTAGCTGCTGATGTGAGGGTTAAAACCTCTCCCTCAGGAACTACCTCGTCATCGTTGTGCTCTGTTTGTTTGTAACCAGGACCGTGAGGAGAGGAATTCCAAGGGCTAATCACCACCTGGGACGAGGGTCACTGGAGGACACGGTGGTTTATTCTCTACTCGGGCACGGACGAAAAGAAGAGGAGAAACCCACCCACTAACCTTTCATTGTACATGGATCAGCTATTCGTTGTTTTCACCACTTTGGAAATAAAGCACACTGTTTACCTGCAAGGAGCTCCGCTGTCGAGTCCACTCTTTCTCCGCCACCTTGACAGTTTCATTCAAATCTCTTAGTGCTATGAAATATCTGACAGAAGTTAATGCTGTTGTCATTCAGGAGTTTACAGTTTCTAAGTGATTTAAGACCATGAAGATGAGAAAAAAATAGTTCATGTTAATTATTGACAAACATTTTTATTTGAGCATCAAATCAGGTCAATATACAAAACAACTCCCAAATTTAAAACGGAAAAAGATTTTACTGACCAATGATTAAAACATCTGACTTACCACTCAATTTTCAATGGTTTTGAGAGAGTCAAAATTTAGCATTATGAGGACAAGCAAAAGGCATCTGGGAGTGATGAACTTAAGATGAGAAGACATGACTGTATGACATCTGCATGTCATTGGGTTAGAATGAACAATCTGGATAAAATCGGAGAAAAAAAGAAAACAAAAAAATGTGTACAAATGACAGAGACTTGAGCTGAAAAACTTCCATTTGATATAACAAAAAGTTCCTGTTTGACAAGTAAGAATGTAGTAAATATAGAGTTGATCCCTTAATAAAAATGATGATGCAGGGTTTACTGTAGACTATAGACCTTCAGGAGTGCTGTATGTCTGAACTCTTAAACCCAGCATGAAAATGATTAAAATAATGTTGATAAAATAAATCTATTACTACATAAAGAATAAACAAAACTGTTTAGTAATTCCCAAGTAAGAGCAGATTTAGGTTTGCGTTTATCAGTAAAAACTGAATGATCACAAGCTTGTCAGAAAGAAATACAAAACTTAAGCTGGTAATAAATAATTAAATGACCAACAATCTTCTTTGCTCTTAACTTGTCTAACTGTAGGTGTGTATCCTTGTTAATAGGGTGCTGGTTGTCACTGTGGTCTCCCCTGACCCAATTTCTCTAAGTGTTCAGAGGTCTTTCCAAGGGGTTGCTGCTCCTGATGGTTCTCGAGGCCAAGGCTGCGTTGGTAAGAGACAGCAGTCATTTAAAAAGTCCATAGGACAGATGGTATCTGATTAAACAAGTGTTATCAGATTATAATAATAAAATGCAAAGATTGGTGACAGGACTTGGAACCATAAGGCAGATGAAAAAAAACAACTCCCCCCCCCCAAAAAACCACGCTCTGCCTATGAACACTCTTTACCTCTCTTCCTCCTTCCATCTCCTCATCTCATCTATCACTCACCACTTGCTGTCCACCTGAGAACAAGGCACTATGTGGTATTGCATTAATCTACTATTTAATTATCCACACTTAACAACTGTTGCACCTAATTAAAAAAAAACTATACACATAAAACACACACACACACACACACACACACACACACACAGTGACATTTTATACCTTCTCCAGAATACTGTATAAACTATTTCCACAAGTTTGCATCATGATGCTGATCTACAATATATCCCTTATTATTTATTCTTAGTTATATAATAATAAAATAATAAGAATAAAAAATAAAGTAATAAATATCAAATTATGTATTTATGATGATTCAGTTTGTTTGACTATCAACTCTTTGCAAGGTTGAAAAACTTATTAAATGTGTAAACTGTAGAGATACATTAATTTTGCTGCTGTAAATGCAGCATTTTATCACATTTGAAATATAAATCTAATATAATGTCTGTGAAGGTTCTCAGTCATCCAGGTCATTGTAGTCTAAGGAGCTTGGAAAGAAAAGCGTCTGGACTTCTTTAAGTTGCTTGAAGACATTTCACCTCTCATCCGAGAAGCTTCTTCAGCTAGAACCTTAGACAATCTAAAATAATCTTTTTCTCAAGATATTTTCTTTACAATACAGTGTTTTTTTTTATATGATAATTATTCCAATCCACAATTATGTGGCTATGCATGTTAGATATAATTTTATTTAGCAAATTATGATTAATAGTTAAATATTATTGTTGAAGGGCACAGGCAGGACTCTACACGTAGAGAGTCCTGCCTGCTTGAGCACCAGCCCCCACCTCCTCCGGTGCTTGGTCCCACTGATAATGGACTGGCTTCAGTATGCAAAAACAAAACCCTTTATAAAACTCAAGGTTTAAAAAAAAGAGTTTTCTTACAAGTTGCAAACTTTTTGCAGAGTGTTGTAAATGCTACACAAGTTCAGTTTTACAGTCTGTATCAGAGCATCAGCTAAGCTCATTTGAATCTCTCACCTTTCTTCCTTTTGTAAACAGCAAATCCAACAGCAGCAAAAAGGATTAGAACACCAACAACAATGATGCAGATGGCTGTTTTAGAGGACTTCTCTGCTCATAAAAAAGAAAAAAAAAGAAAAGATAAAACACCAGATGAGGGAAGTTAGATAATAGATACATTCACAACATCCTATAGGTAATCAATCAAGTTAATCTAAACTGAAGGTAAGTGATTGCACTATATTCCCTAAGGGAGGCTCTGCCTATGTGACTATACATGCAAGACTACAATGCTTAGATAAAACAATATAACTCTGCTTTCAGTTAAGCAGAGCAGATTGACAATAATAACCATTACTGATTATTGCCTTCTCCAAGTCCACAAAACACATGTAGAGTGGTTGAACGAACTGCCATGTCCCCCTGAGTATCCTTGAGAGGGTAAGGAGCTGGCCCAGTGTTCTGCGACCACGATTAAAACTACATTGTTCTTCCTGTATCCAAGATTTGAGTAACGTACGGACTCTCCTCTCCAACACCCTAGCATTGACTTTCCCGGGGAGGCTGGAGAGTGTGATTCCCCTATAGTTGAAGTACACCGTCTGGTCCCCCTTATTGAAGATGGGAACCACCAACCCTGTCTGCCAATCCAGAGGTACCGCCCCTGATCTCCATGCAACATTGTAAGGCTATGTCAACCAAGACAGCCCTACTACATCAAGAGTTTTCATGATCTCAGGGTGACCCTCATCCACCCCAAGGGCCCTGCCACTAAGGAGTTGTTTAATTGCCTCATTGACGTGACCCCTGGAGATAGACGAGTTGTCCCCCTTGACCCCAGGCTCTGCTTCCTCTATGGAAGACGTGCCAATGGGATTAAGGGGGTCCTCGAAGTATACTTTCCACTGCCCGACAATGTCCTCAGTCAAAGTCAGCAGTGCTCTGTCCTCATTCTGCCCTGCTTTCCCCTTCTGAGTCACCTGATGGTCGAAGTCGCAGGGAACAAACCCTCTTGTCCACTGGGGAAATCCCCAACGTGCAGGCAGCAAGCCAAGGAGATACTAGGAAACCAACCTAGGCCGGGGTCCCCGACTATATCTCGCCATTACCTCTCAACCTCACGCACTAATTCAAATGTCTTCCCCCACTAGAGAGGTGACATTCCATGTCGCAATTGCTAGTCTCGGTAGCTGGCAATTGGTCCACGAGGGTTTCTGCTCCTGGCCAGCGACTAGCACACATTGCACCTGACCTCTATGGCGCCTCCTGCGGGTGGTGGGCTGACAGGACGGTGGGGCCATGTCCCTTTTTTGGACTGTGCCTGGCCGGCTCTATAGACTAAGGCCCCAGGATCCCTGCGACACACAAACCCCTCTACTACAATAAGGTAGCATTTCACGGAGAGACAAAAATAAATAATTACAAGTTTAGAGAAAAATTGAAATTTTTGTAAAACAAAAGTTCTAATATAACTGTCAGAGTTGGTCTAAACAGCAGTAAGACCACGACCCTGACAAGAATAAGAAGAGAATGGATGGGATGGCTTCTCCTTGAATCGCTACCTTATCGTGGTGGAGGGGTTTGTGTGTCCCAGGGATCCCAGGGGCTATGTTGTCTGGGGGCTTTTGCCCCCTGGTAGGGTCTCCCATGGCAAATTGGTCCTGGGTGAGGGACCAGACAAAGAGCGATTCAGAAGACCCTTATGAAAAGAATATCGAGGTGAGCAGCGAAAAGTCCGCGGTGATCTGAAAATGATGTGCCGGGAGTTGTGCCGTTCTCGGCGGCTTCAGTGACCCTCGAGCTCCCGGCTAGCTATCGAGCTGGTGGATAACAGACGTCTCCGAAAACGTCGAGAGCACTTTTGCAAATATGTGATATCTTGATAAACCGAGCAGATATTTGAAGTTTACACAGCTACATTCTCGCCTGAAAATATGTTAAAAGTTTATTTTGTGACCCAGAAAGATTAGTAGTAATTTAAAAACTTAGTAGCGGCCGCCATTGTTGGAAACTGGAGTTTGGCTGGGCCGCGCTATGAATTCTGGGATATGGTGGGCCACGAAGGACACACCCGACCCATCCTTCAAATTTGGGGAAAAGGAGGACGCATTTGTCGGCTGCATTCGGAGGAGTCTACGAATTTGGACAGCCTTCGGCGCGTCGCTGTGACGTAATCGGTCTACAAATGCGGCCTCAGGAGGATGCAGCCCATGAATTTGGACACCCTGTCATGGTCTGTGTGGCAGACCGTGGGGATGTGAGGAATGAGGACTTTATGATGAAGGCAGTGCGTTTATTTACAGTGGTGTAATGATCCAAAAAAAAACAACAGTACAACCAACCCAGGGTGGGCGGCGGGCGGTTCATGATGGAGGGCCAGGCCCAATTCCTAAATAAACAAAAACAAAACCCTCTCTAGGGCCACAGTCCACAGCAGTGGTGGGAAAACTGTCCCCACAAAACAGTTCAGGCGGACGAAAACCATAACAATAGAGTTCAGGTAGCCTACCTCGGGTCCAGTGGCAGCAACGATGTTGCGGCTTTGGTGGCCTACCACGGGCCCAATGCCGGCAACGTCGTTGCAGCTCTGGCGGCCTCCCACGGGTCCAGTGGCGGCGGTGCTGCACCTCCGGCGAGCTGCCACACGTCCAGTGGTGGCAGCGCTGCAGCTCCGGTGAGCCACAGTATAGAATGGCCCATGATCCCCGAAGTGCTGGCCAAGCTGGACGTGGCCGCACTGGACGTGGATGATGTGGAGGGCACGCTGCGTTCCTCCGGCACGCTGACCTCCTGGTCCGGCTGAGCGGGCCCCTCCGGGACGCTGACCTCCTCCGGCACGCTGACCTCCTGCTCCGGCTGAGCGGGCCCCTCCAGCACATTGACCCCCAGCTCTGGCTGAGCAGGCCCCTCCGGCACGCTGACCTCCTGCTCCGGCTGAGTGGGCCCCTCCAGGGCTCTAGAGTGCGACCAATTTGGTCGCAAATGCGACCAAATTTTTCAGTGGTGCGACTAAAAAAAATATTTGGTTGCACCTGTGCGACCAACTGTTCGGGTAGCAAAAAAAAAAAAAATCTGCAACCTTCCCTGTGGTCAACAACAGACACACATTTTGCCCCTATCGTGGACTAAACCAATCAGAGATAGTAAGGGGCGGGACCTCTCTGATTGGCCGTGGTCCAGTTGAAAGTGCAGGTGGAAGTGGGAGGTGAGTAGCTTGAATAAAGCGATATCAATTCATTAAATCCTGAATCGACTTTTAAATATAACTGTGTTTTGCCAGAAACGCCAGATTCTCAGATTAAAGCTCACAAAACCATTTCAACAACAACCAAACAGCAAATGAGAGCAGGTACACGGATTCCACACAAAGACGTAAACACAGACGGACCGACTCGTTTTGTCTCTCAACCAAAATTCACCGAGCCAGCAGCAAAAGAAGCAGCAAACTGCGCTTCACATTTGATCAATGTCGTCATGAATTTTGCTGTTTTGCTTCCACGACTATTAAAATCACACTTCATGCACAGCTAGCTCTCTCTCTCTCTCTCTGTACTTCAAGAACAGTTTCCCGTCTCCAATCTCTGTTTTCTGTATTATTCATTCGCTTATTACCCACCAGTCTACCGTTGTTTACAGCGCTGTGGCTGCTGTCTTTTTCTTTTCTTTTTCTTTTTTTCACTTAAATGACCTCGGACAAGAAAGCCTATTTTTTCTGTTGTTCAATACTGAAGAAATTTAAACTTTATATGCAGAACATTGTAGAATATTTTTAAGGTTATCTGCTATAAAAAGCCAGACCAGGAAAATCTCCTTCATGTTTTTCTGTGTTTTATTCTCAGTTACTTTCACACAAAGGCATCTGCTGTGATGTTCACAATTCTGATGAAGTCAGTACTG
>NW_024583092.1:104361-117386 GCF_018398535.1 Haplochromis burtoni | reverse complement strand
GGTTAAACGTAATATATAAGTCACTTCGATAACCTAAAATGTTATTGTTTGGCTTTTTACAGTGTTTTATTTGTACTTTTCTTTCTTATTCTTATTTAAAATGTCTAGCTTTTAATAAATAATTAAACCAAAGTTTTCATCTTCATATTTATCGTATTCAGTAAAAATTAAGTCTAGTATATACCCTAGTAAGTTATAGCATTCTTTCCTTTGGGAAGGTACCATCTGTGCAGTATGCAATTCTGTTGAAGAAAGATGTTGAATCTATTTAATTACTGGAGAAAAATAATAGATTTCTGTGCATTTGTTTTGTACGTGCATTAAATTAAAATAGGTTTTGTCAATTAAGAATCTTGAGGCAGAGGGTGGGGGAGTGGTTCCCTATTTTTTTTCTTTTCTTTTTTTGCTGGGAGTTGGCAACCCTGTTAGGTATATATAATTATAAATTAGGTTGTTTTATATTTTTACTAAGTACTGTTTAGAATACCAGAATAGGGAGGATGGTGTAGGTTTAAGTTTATTAGAAAGGCTTTATGGCTTTTCCTATGATACCATGGTGGGCCGGTCACTATTCAAAATGCCCGGACTGATTTTTTGTCAGAGTCCAGCCCATAAGGAGACTGTAAATACTGAGAATCTGAAAACTTTACAGTACTTCTACAAGTTGAGAAGAAAACTTCTGGCTAGATCTTAGCCGCAAGGATAGTTGGGCAGGATCGGAACAGCCTCATCATAGCGTCACATCTCCGTACAGAATTATAATTATCCTAACATTGCATAAATAGCTCCTAAAAGAATATTTAAGAGTGGTGCTCAAGAACGCAAAAAAAGAAAATTGGCGATTTTGAAAAAATTGCTTTGTTGTGTCACTAATGTATAGACCCGATACATGTAATATAACTATGTCGTTTCTTCCACTCTGTAACTAAAAATAATAATGTAATGTATTAACTTTTCAGGGGGATCACTGCAGTATTTCGGTGCTTATTCTGATGTAACAGGCACAGCTACCTCAGCTGGCATGACATCTGCTGAAGAAACATCATCTAAAACTTCAGAATTAACACCCCTTTAATTTAAATGGTAAATGGCCTGCATTTGTATAGCGCTTTTCTAGTCCCTAAGGACCCCAAAGCGCTTCACACTACATTCAGTCATTCACCCATTCATGCACACATTCACACACTGGCAAGCTACATTGTAGCCACAGCTGCCCTGGGGCGCACTGACAGAGGCGAGGCTGCCAGCCCTCTGACCACCACCAGTAGGCAAGGATACTGGTGGTGGTCAGTATGCCAAATATCCTTGCCCAAGGATATTTGGCATGCAGTCAGGAGGCAGCCTGGGATCGAACCACCGACCTTCTGATTAGTGGCTGACCTGCTCTGCCACCTGAGCTACAGCCACCCCATAACTAAAAGTTGAATTAATTTATTTAATTCTTGATCAACAAAACAATTCTGTATCACTAAGTTTTGTTTAAACATGTCCCATGATTTATAATGATCTGACATAATGTCTAACAAAAATACTGCACCTCCACTTTGGTTGAACTGCTGAGACAGACTAAAAATCCGGGCTCTGAAGAAGCTTGGCTGAATTTCAAAACAATGATCAGTGTACCACTTCCACTGCTGAGGGTTGTTGTCAAATATTTTCTTCACCCAGTCCTGTCTTGGCTCTACTATATTGTTACTGCTGTCACAGTAGCCCACTTGACAGCCATCAACTGCTCCAACACCTATAACCTCTGAGACGTTTGGTAATCCAGAAGATCCAGTGAAGAAATACTTCAGTGAGTGTTTCACTGTGGGACAAACAATATTTATCATATTAGTAAATTAAGTAAATAAAGAATTATAACTTTATTTAAAAATATCACATTCATTAGGCTATGATTCAGTTATAGTTGTATTTTTGAAGATTCATTTTATTATTGAACAATTACAGTGCTCTTGGCCAATCCAAATGTTATTTAAAGTAAAATAATATTTCAGAATAATTAGGAAAGTAAAAATGAGGTTTGGGTTGTAAGAGAATGTCTATGTATGCACAATCATTGTGCAACTAAATAAAAAGTAAAGATTTTCCCATCTCACTTGTTTATTGTCACCTGTTAAAATAAGAATAATAAATAAGCAACTCCCAATTTTATAAATAAACATTTCTGATGTTTCAGAAAAAAATAACAATAACAGTCATAAGCCTTCCATTCATAGAGTCAGTTTCTTGATTTGTTCATGATCAACATTTTTGGTGCAGTAGAAACCACAGCCTTCCAGACAGTTCAGATAGGAGTTCCGCTATCTGTAAATCTTTTTTACAGACTTCATTGAATAACCATCATTACATGATGTTTAATGTAGCTAACTGAGCTATCTGTGGGACAAGCAGTCATATTTAACATTCTAATATTAGTAAGAAATATAAAGGTGAAGATGTGCATTTGATTTAAAAAGAAAAATAGATAGACTGTTAAAATATCTCGGATCCAAGGAGAAGCATTACAAAAGGTTCAAGTCCTTTGGTACTCTGTTTTTGGAATAAGAAGATAGTTTACAAACCGACAGGGATAGCACTTTGTAGGAAATCTGCTTTTTCCTGCAGCTCCCTTTAGGGGCTCAGTAAGTGCTTAATTAACGTGAGTACACATTCTTTAACTGTTTATTGTAAACTGGCTTTGTAGAATAATATAACCTAGTTTAGATGTATTGCATGTATCTGACAGTTGGTGCCTGAACTTATATTCGAACAAAGATATGTATGCTCAACTCCAGAAGTCTTATTGAATCTGTTACGTCCTTCTGTTTTGCTGCCTGGTTCGGGAACATGACTCTGAAGAACAAGAAACGGTTGGGACTTTTGGTAATAACTGCCAGCAAAACTTCAGGGCATTGGCAAGATGGCCTTTTGGCCATTTGTAACAAACATGTGCAGAGGATGGCTCATTCTATTGTTAATTGTTTTAACCATCCACCTCACAGTGAGTTTGACTTGTTTCCCTCTGGTCATCGTTTTAGAGTACCTGTGAGGAAGACCAAAAGACTGCAGGTTTCCTTTATCCCTACTGCAGGTTTCCTTTATCCCTACTGCAACCCGTCTCCTCAATGGCAAATAACTGTCTTGTGGCTTTTTATGATTGTTTTGTTGACTCCTGTTGTTGCCTTGCCGGTTAACAAATTTCCCCTTGTGGGACAATAAAGTATTTGAATTGAACTGCATCCAAGGACTGCTCGTCTACCTGCAGCGAACTGTCGGACGGCGGAAGTGCATAGTGTTGGTCCGTAAACCGCGAAAGAGGAGCGAAGTTGTAACATACGAAGAGCTGAAGTGAAACAGAGTCTTAAAAAACAATAAAACGTGTCTACTGCTGTCTGTTAATGATGTTCTAAAAACACTTGTCTGTACTTTTCATGCTTGATCTTTTTGTTCTTTGAAGTTTTGGGGCGGCGACCAGGGAGATGACTACAGGGTTTCAGTCACGTTTGCTTTTAAATGTCCTTTTATTAAAAGTTGACTATTTCTACTCTGTGAGTTAAGAATAAAAATGCAACGAATGTTCAATCTGCCCCCAGTTTCACCTATAATTCAGTTAAAACTAGTTAAATTTAGTTATTTATCAAATTGTGAAAGTGAAACTTAAAACTATTACGCAGTACGAAATAGGACACTACAGGAATTAAAGCATTCAAAGAAATGAAGAATGTGGATGCAGTCTTACCTGGTGATGAGAAATGAAAGAGGGAAAGCAACAAAAATAATATTTCCATTATTATATTTTTTATAATGGGTAGGAATATTTCACTCCCTACACTGTCAGTGTTTTCTGTACCGTTCCGTAAGGGGAGGGGTTGCAGCGTCTGACGCATGCGTGAAACAGAGGGATGGCAAGTCATCTAGGCCAAAATTCCCAACTTTCCAACTCATCTGGTTAAGAAATGACATAAAAATCACGAGCCTCGGTGAAGCTCTTATCCGCTGCATACATTTGCTTGCGCTTCTACAATGGGCTTTAGGCAGCGCCATTTCTCCTTCAGTGCTGATCGCAAACATAAACTCAAATAGAAACAAACGCACACATTGTATTGGGACAGCCTGATTGCAGAGAAATTCCAAAGAAATAAAAGGATATTACTAGTCTAATTCAACAAGGTTATTTACAAAATCCACCTATTATAGTTGACATGGAATTCTCCACAAATTTCTCTTCTCCGCAACTCACAGCACATGTCTGAAAAGACAATTCTTCTCATATTTTGTTGTACCATTTTTGACCCACAATTCTTTAATATATATCTCTTTTAAAATAATAATTTCAAATTTTTTTTAATTGAAAATCAGTTATTTTGGTCATTCCTAGTAACCCAAGTTTACAAATGTGTTGTTTTACTTTCACTCACATTATAAGGCAGTAGCGGTTTTTGATACCGGCGAAACGGGCGGTTGCCTGGGGCGGCATCGTGGTGGTGGGGGGCGGCATCACGGGCATCGGCAAAAAATAATAAAAAAAAAAATTGCTCGTACTTATGATGCTCCGACATCATGCCAGCGCATATAGGGAATGGCAGAGGCAGCGATTGGTTTTCTATCGCCCGTTTGCTGAGAGTAACGGCGCCTTCTGTTTGCGAGGTGCGCCTGCTGCTTGCGGCACAGGGAGGAGAGGGCGGGGCGGCGGGAGATTCTCTGGCTGGCTGGAGCGGCATCAAATAACCAACTCACAAAATAAAACAAACCAACAAACACGAAAACACCAGACATTATGATACAGACTTATAATTTGCACCAATGTTTTTTCGAAATTCTATCCGCGAAAAGTGAGCGCGAGAGCCCTCGGTGCGCCTGCTTGTTTCTGTTCTGAAGTCAAAGTAAACTTTATTGGCATCTCCGTTACATACAGTACAGTATATAGACGAGACGACGAGGCTCCAGTTACAGCAGTGCAAGTAACAAACAATGTAGGCTATACAAAAAGAGTAAGAAAATAAATATACACTTTAAGACTAGGGGTAAAGGGATCAATAACAATTTAAAATTTATAATTTACAGTTTGATGATTTAAAGTCTCACACACTACCTGTCGAAAGGGGAGGGGGCCGGCTGCTTCCAAATAGAGCACATTTCATTCATAATGTTGTAAATCCAAGCCCATTATGTATTCATGATTTGAATCCTGGGTTGTGCGAAATCCCAGAAATAAACCCTAGACAAAGTGAATCTGTGAACTAAGGTGTAGGTCTATTAGGTCATGTTGTGGTGATTCTCGGGTTGGGGATTGGATGTTCATACTGGAGTGCAAAATTAAAACCAAGATGGACAAGAAAAGGTCAAAGCCATCAGGTCTTCAGAAAAAAGACAAAAGAAGAGGAGAAACGAAACGAGCAAAAGATACAGGTAAGCAGATGTGTCATTGGATAATGGCAGGTCATGTATCCTGAAACAATCAGAATCAGAATACTTTATTAATCCCTAAGAAAATTATGTGGGTTACAGTTGCTCCAAGAAGAAATGGTAAAAATAGTAACAGTAACAGACTAAACTCCAAACATTGTGTTACAGATTTTAATATTAATTAGTCAGTGTCAATTGTTGATTTGTCCTGTTCTCATTGTATGACAAATTATGATGGCTGTTTGGTAGCTGTTCGCATACTATGCGTACTCTGTCTCTCTTCATATATATGTGTGTGTGTGTGTGTGTGTGTGTTTCTCTGGTGAAACTCAGTATGGTTCCAACAACAGTTTTATGTTAATGGGCAATCCTTAATATGTTTTGTGTATGTATGTGTGTGTGTGGGACCAGGCTAGGACCGCCACTGTTATTCAATTCAATTCAATTTTATTTATATAGCGCCAAATCACAACAAAAGTCGCCTCAAGGCGCTTTATATTGTCCAGTAGACACAGAGAAAAACCCAACAATCATATGACCCCCTATGAGCAAGCACTTTGACGACAGTGGGAAGGAAAAACTCCCTTTTAACAGGAAGAAACCTCTGGCAGAACCAGGCTCAGGGAGGGGCGGTATCACGACTAGTGAAGCGGACTCAGACGCAGACTACAAGTTCCTTCAAACAAGAGTGAATTTATTTACAGTGTTCTCCACAATTAAATATATATACACACAATGGTGTTTGGGGAAGAGGGGCCGGGGTTCCAGGGTCCGGGAGTGAGAGGGGCAGGAGTCCAGGGAGGGAAGACTTCCACACAGCTCTCGCAAACACAAACAGCTCCTCTTCTTTCCACCACCACTCTCGCTCACGCTCAGTCACAGTGCACAGGGAACGGGTCCGGGGGGAATCTACACACAAACAGATAACCGTTAATCTCCAGGTTTAGGCGTACTCACGAACAGAACTTTGCAGATTACAGGACGACTGACGCTGATGGTTCAATGATCGAGCGACGAGTAGAGCAGGTCTGCCATCTTAAATAGGACTCTAATTCTTGTAATCAGCGGCAGGTGTGCTGATCATCCCCAGGTGAGTGGGCCAGGGGCAGGAGCCCATACTGAGCTCCGCCCCGGCAGGAGAAAGAGAGAGTGGGAGAGAACAAGAGAGAAAGAGAGAGCAGAGGCGAGAGAGGACAATAAACATAAACAAAACATGGCGTCTGACTGATGTCAGCTGGTGAGGTGCGGGGACCATGACAGGCGGCCATCTGCTGCGACCGGTTGGGGTGAGAGAAGGGTAGGTATATACTATAGTTAAATGTTTACAATGTAGTCTGGTGTACTGAACAGGTTGCGGGAGGCTAGACGTGAACTCTAGAACAGTTTAATGCTAGACTTCTGTGAACTATGAACTCAAGGGTACTCTGTGAATATAACATTCTGTAGCCTAGGAATAAACACAATTACACTGATGGGCAATTTAACCATGAGCTCTGAACTGAGAATCATTAAGCCTGATGTGCATGGATGAAGTGGGGATGCGGCTACACACCTTGTATCTTCCTGTGAACACTCAATCACAACTCTCCCCTCACGTTCTGGTCATTCTCCTGATCCTCTAGAAGGTTTGCAGCAGGATGCACTTTTAGAGCTTTAACAGTAAAATTGGCTGTTGCTGGGGAATCACTAATGTGTTATTTTTGTTTCTTCACAACAGAAAGCATACAGTCAAGGAACTGATTATTGAAGTCCCTAACAGATCCTCCTTTAAAACAACTCTAACTCAATGGAGTTAGACAACAAAACCCCAAACCTGGAAATATCTCAGGATTTTCAGGGTTTTCAACATAAATAAATCAAACTTTAACACATTGCCATATTTTGTGTAAATTAATGTCTAGAAGTCTCCTTTATCTATTGTTAAGGTTCAAATATTGAGGAAGGAGAGTACAAACAACCATGGTCCAGAAGAACTTGGTCAAACAATTGATTTTAATGAAATACATGCGTGGGGGGAACAGCTCCGTTCGCAGACAGCGCTGATCTCCGACTAATCAAAGCATAAGCAGATACTGTATTTTATACCATCAGGGCTTGAATTTAATGACGCCCCCTCATGCGTCATCAGATACACTTCATACATAGGTTCCAAAACCACAATGACTTTTAACACAGTTTAAAAAGAACATTGTCTTCGTCTTCACGGCAGGTGCTTCCTGTCACTGCCGGACGCTCGCTTATCGTCTTGATACATCAGCAGCAGTTCTGCAACAAACTGCTCTTTTGCAACCCCAAGCAAAACATGATTAAACTTTCACCTATAAATGATTCTCTCTAACTGAGTGTGTGTGTGTGTGTGTGTCGTCCTCAATCTCTCTTCACCCTGTTGCACTTCTGACCTTTTACCAGACACAGAGGCTCATCCTTATGTGTAATAACCTAACTGAAACTATATGTACTATGTTGAATAAATGTTTTAATCAAGAACCTCTACTAAAAGCTTAATAAAAGAATATAAAAGTATAAAAGACAATTTGAATAACCTGCACTTAGACTCTGCTTTCGGTTTCACTTCTGTAAAAGGCACACTCTGCAAAACTGCAATTTCCTGTCAGCCTGCAACTTAGTCTTTCTGAAAGACACACACATTTAAACATCTGAATGCAATATCTGTCACGGACCCGGCTCTGGAGGACTCGGGGGTCCGTGAGCAGGAAGTATTATTATTATTATTATTATTATTATTATTATTATTATTATTATTATTATTATTATTAGTGTTGTTGTTATTTGGGGGATGTGTTTTTCTGCACTATGCTGTGTTCGGGTTTCCACTCATATGTGGAGGCAGGGTGTGTGCATGTGTGGCTGGAGGATGGAGAACAGCCACATGCAGGCCTGATGGGTGTGGCCCTGCAGGAGGACTGGCCACACCTGAAGTTCCTGCCACACACCTGTTGGTGATCAGGGCTCGTCGGGGGAGCTACTTAGGAGAGTGTTGGAGCTCCCACCGGTGCGGGATCATTAAGCTAAGACTCCAAGTCAGTGTGTAGTATTAGGAAGTGCGGATCATGTGTGTGTGCGCGCGGGTTCAGTGTTTAACAGCTGCTTCTGTATTGTCCTGCAGGTGGAACGAGGGACCAGAAGGGCAGCACACACAGGGTGTGCAGAAACACAACTGCTGGGAGCACGAGCACGGACGTCGGAGGGGAACACACACATGGGAGTCTAGGGAGCAAAAAGGGGATTTATTGTGCATCTGTTACCTTCACTGTAAATAAAGTGCACTGTTTGCATCGTTTTGGGTCCTCCTTCCCCCATATCCCCACGGTCTGCCAGCCAGACCGTGACAGAATGATCCCGCCAACCACCATGGACCCAGCAAACTCAGGAGTTGCCACGGAGGAGAGTTCGTTCACGCAGCTATGGGATTACTGCCGGAGCGTAATCCAGGCTGTAGACCCAAACAAGAGACATATACAGGTAGTGTTCTTTGATGATTATCTCTCATCCACTACCTTCACCATGAACATTTTGGACATTAACAAACTTAAGCAATTGGTCACTAGTGTAAGGGAGAGCTCAGGTTTTGAATTATTTGGCTTGGGTGGCCGAGCAAGGACAGTTCGGCTGCTCTCCTAGAGACTCTAGCCGTTTGGTTTTTCACGCGTCGGCGGAGGGCTTTCCCGTCGATGCTGGCGGCACAATTGTTTGACCCTCAATTACAGAAGGGATATCGCCTTCGCCATCATCACCCCATTACACCTCAACCCACTCCTGCGGTTTCAGCCCGGTCAGCTGGTGACGGTCCGACAGCACTCATTACCGCAGTGAGTAAACCAGACTCAATTGTTTCAATAAACCCTGTCATTGAAAATCAAAACACAGACAAACAGCAGAGGACGGTTTCCTTACACCCGGCCCCGCCTTCACGGAGGAGAAGGCGTCCTCGCAAGCAGCGTTCAGCCTCGTCTACACTCACTCCTGTGCTTGTTGAAGACTCTGGACGCCACAGTGAGTAAAATGGACTCTGCCGGTGTTGTGAATTCCCTCCCTGTGAACATGGAAATAGAGACTATAGCCGCTACGGCAATTAATAATGGAAAAACTGTCTGCTTAACCTCCAAAAATTCTGAAAATGATCACTTTGAGACTGTGAGCCTGGAGCTAGTGAGCTCAGAGCATGCAGACCCAGATGACGTTCTGGCCACATGGAGAAGGAGGTTCTCCCCAGAGCTTCCCCAGAGGCCGCACTGGAGGCCTCAGCTGCCTCTGGACCCCTGGTATTTGTTGAGCCAGCTGTATCATTTTCTTCCTCTCCACCCTTCATGTTAGCCATATCACCCTCACTTCAATTGGCTGTCCAGCTAGTCACTCGGTCGTCATCTGTTCCACCTTCCACGTCCACTGCTCTACCACCACATCCACCGCCTGCTGCTGCCGTGTCGCCATCGTCACCACCAGGTGAGCAGCTCAGCGAGAGGGGGGAGCCCGCGCCGCAGCCGGAGGAGCAGCTCAGCGAGCGGGGGGAGCCCGCGCCGCAGCCAGAGGAGCCAGCGCCACTAGCTGAGGAGCCCGGTGAGCCTGTGGAGCGGGACGAGCCGGAGCAACCCGCGCTGCAGCCGGAGCTGGAGCTCGGCGAGCCTGTGGAGCACGCGCTGCCACCAGAGGAGCTCCGCGGGCAGAAGGAGCCCGTGCTGCCCACGCAAGACCTTGGAGAACCGGAGGGGTCAGCACGACCGCGACCCGCACATTGTAGATCAGGTGCCACACCTCGCTGTTGCTCGTCGGAGCTACGCCGACGCCACCGGACCTGTGGCCGCCCGCCGCAGCTGCCACGCCACCGGACCCGTGGCCGCCCGCCGGGACCATTTTGCCGCGGCTGCCGGAGCAGCAGCGCCGCTGAACCACTGGCCGCTCGCCGGAGCTCCAGCGCTGTAACCATTGGACGCTTGGTAGGCCCCCAGAGATGCAGCACCGCCGCCACTGGATTAGTGGCAGGCCTCCAGAACCGTTTCGTCGCTGCTGCCGGACCAATGGCCGTCCGCCAGAGATCCAGCGTTCCCACCGATGGACTAGAGGTAGGCCTTCTGAACTGTTGTTGGCTTCTGCCTACCCACAGCGGGTCTCACCTGTTTTGCCGCTCACCGGGTTGGCCACCAGAACTACGTTTGCTGCCATTAGGGCGGGGGGGGAGGTTGTTGGGCTAATGACCAGGGTTTTTCGTTTTTGTTGTTTAGTGGTGTTGTCGGGGAGGTTTTGGGTGTGCTGTAGATTATATTATTAATGCAATGGTAATGATGATGATTATTAACAATAGCAGCAAAATAATTTCCCTGATCTCCACACTCCCTCTCTTGACCCTCTTTTTTCCCTAAAAAAAAAAAGAGGGTCACTACACTTTACTTGTTTCATTTCTTTGACATCCATCCTCTGGCTCAGCAAATCAGACAACAACCTCATGTCATCTAAGTGGTCCAGTAATCAACACCAGCTCCCACTCGAGAACACTCCATGCGTGAGATTAGGTTTTTCTGGGTCCCTCTCTTGTGGTCCATCAGGCCTCAGGCCTCCAGGATCCTCACCCCCTGTGGTTGCCGAGATCTTCTGCAAAGGAAACAAAACACCTTTTCCTATGCCTCCCTAACTTATCATGTTTGGGACTCTTTAATCAAAAGCATGATCCTAATTATGTTCTTGACTTATTGACTTGTATTTATATATATTCTTCAACGTTACTCATCATTTTAAAACTCTTAAAGCGCTGCTTGTTTCCTGTTGTTCGCCTTATCTGATCATCAACATCCTGTACACAGAACTGTCGCTGCTGCAAAGGCTTCCACTCTGATCTAAAGTCACCTTTCACAAGAAAATCATTATAAGCGCCTATTCTACTAAAAGATCCAAAAGAAAACAACCACTTTAATCAATTAAGTTTAAACATATAAGCAATTACTCATGCATACATTTTATCATGGCTAAACGCTGCCTTGAAACAACTCCTGTGTGTTAACACTAACTTCATTTTAAAACTCACATTTCCTATGTTATAGCCTGTTGTTGGTATAGCCTTTTTATTTCATTTCGTTCCTTTTAATGTAACAATACCTTCTAATTCTAGTTTATCAGACTTAACCAAAATATATGCTTTCCTTCCTTTGGTCCTTCTTTAAAGCAAGAAACTCCTATTCAGTCCCTCTTTTCTGTCACTTGTTACAGGGCCAGCTCAAGTTCAGTTAAAAGCTAAATTAATTTGAGGCCTTTTGCCTGGAATCAATACTGTCATGTGTGTTTATGGACTCTATATGTCTGTAAGCATGTGCAATCCTTCAATAACTCATATCATCCTAACAGTAGATTGGCTAATCATAGCGCTAGCCAAAGGCTCGTGACCCTCAAGAGACGAATTGAGCCACAACTCCTTTAAATGCACAAAATGCAATATGTATAAAAAATCATTTCTACGTATAAGCTCTCCCCTTTATCCTAAAAATAAATCTATGTAATATCTGTATGTGTAAGCCTACATTATAACCACTTCTTCTAGAAATCCAAAACAAATCAAACCTTTTCTACTCCTACAACCTTCACTAGTTTTCCCCAAAGCATATCTTTTTGTCAACGTGTCCCACAGTTTCCCTCTAAGATTTGTATACAGCTTTAAAAACACTGGCATTGTATCTTCTAAACAGGATTCAGTTCACTTTAATCCTTTAACCTTAACATAAAAATAACAATTTCTGCTTCAGTTTTACCCTTTAAATAATCAAAAAAACCCAAAAGTCATAAAATGATCTTAAAACCCATTTCAAATTAAACCTTAAATTCCCCTTTTTTGACACATCTCATGTGTCAAACTAAAAATGCTCAGTTTTCCCCACTCATGATGCAATCCATGTCATAAAAATAAACTTAAAACAAAACAGTTATCAGTCATGTGTTTCTTCAATTAATGGTAGCATCAGTTATATCAACAAATGTTTCCCCTTTAGCATTTGGCATTCTCCCAACAATATGCTATAATACCATAATCTAACCCCAGTCAATAAAACAGAAATTTTCTCTGGTAAAGGCAAAGCATACCCTTTCTCTTTCTGGCAATGCCAAATTGTTTGTCCACATTTATTCATCCCAACTTTAGACCAGTCACACACATTCACTCACATGCATTCACACCATGCATTGCTAATAGTGGAGCCTCCCGCGCAAGTAATCAGATTCTCCACTCTCAGCAAAATGAGCTCATTCATTTGTTTTATTTTGTTTTTTAGGAAAACAGTTCTTTATGCTTTTGGACTGGATTGAATCGCTACAATCCTTTTAGACAGAGACTCACAACCAATCAGGTCCCCACCGGTAGACTCCTCCTCGGCCAATTATAATCTGGAAAGTCCACCTTATATTTGCTCTCCTGAGAATTTGTCAGCACTGTTATTCACTGTTCCAGGCCTGCTTAGAACAAAAATGAGAAAAAGAGAGCTGATTATTAGCTCATCAAAACACCTGACAGGTTTTCCCTAAGTGCACTGTTACAAAAATAATGGGCCCCTCTTAGACATGTCCATGTTTACTAAAACTCCCTCTATTAAAAACAAAAACAACCCGAACCTAACTGACAGAATCAACCCATCACCACA
>NW_024583092.1:101608-102974 GCF_018398535.1 Haplochromis burtoni | reverse complement strand
GTTCTTCACAGTGTCCTGTGTTGTCTTGAAATCTCCAGCAAACACAATCTGTTTCTTCTCTGTTTCTTTTCAGTATTTTCCTTTTAGATTAAGTCCCAGCCTGGCAAAATATCACATTCAGTGCCTTTAAACAGTTATGTCACACTGTTCTTACCAGCCTCCAGTTCACCGTGCACATTTTCATCACGTGGTTTCTTCTTCTCTGTTGATCCTTTCAGTCGTCTCTTTCAAGATTACTCCAAGCATGGCAAATCTGGAAATCAGTGGCCAGTGCTTTTCCACAGTTCATTATCCCACTGTTCAACTGCCCAGCCTGTAATTCACAGTACATGTTGCATCACGTGCTTTTCTTCCATGCTGCTGCTGGTGTCGTCAGTGTGGTTTGCATCAGGAGATTAACTGTCCTTTCAGCTTCTTCTCAGGATCGGGGCCAAGTGGGAGGTCAAGCTGTAAAATTTTAAGCCAAAATCTGGCCTGTTTTCCTCCCAATTCTGTTAATCTATGGTTTTGCCGCTGTACTCAAAATTCCAGGATGAGAAAAGTCCACCTGTATTGACATACTAAACCATACCATTAATATCCTTTTCATTTCTTTTCTTAAAATCTCCATTTGCTTCATCTGCCTAGAGTCTGTTTCTCTCTCTCTGGGTGCTCACTTGTCACAGTGATTCTCCTTTTATGGGCATGCAAAGTTCCTGTCACACAAACGCTTCCTGTTACTCACACAGCAACTCAGAGCTATATTTCCTGTTTCTCTCTTTTCTGTTTCTACAGGCTAATCAAACTCTTTTTGTTTTGTATTTACGATCTACAAACCCTCTGTAATTCTACTAACTTTTGATCTAAAATGTAGCATCATTCACACAATAATTTCATAATCCTCTCATCCACATTGCCTTTTAAATAGACTAAACTCTTTGCATTTGTCAGCATTCACATCACCGTCTTCAACGTGCTCCATTTCAATCCTGCAAGACGCAGAAATGGACATCTCCTTCACCTAACATAAAACTAAATTACCATATCAACATACAATTACTGAAATTCAAACTGAAATACACCGTCTGTTTTAATAAAGTCAAAGAGTAAGCGGGTGTACGAAGTGTATATACTTATGTGTTTTTGAACAGAAAGAAAAAGAAACTCAAACTCTTATAACATCACACACTTAAACTGTGACAAGAGTTGAGGAATATACTCAAAACATGCTTTCCTAAGAGTATTTTAGACATGCCTTTTGTTAGAGTTTGTATTGTTGATTGTCATTTATGCTTAGAAATATTTACTTATATATGGTTAGAGTTTTGTAATTAGTTGTAGATTGGTAGAGGTTTTGATCCTTGATAGTCTGCAAACTTTGTGTGTA
>NW_024583092.1:99552-101588 GCF_018398535.1 Haplochromis burtoni | reverse complement strand
TCCCAGTCCTATGTCATTATATTCAGTTTTACTTCCCCCTGTCTCCTTAGCCCTAATTTCTCCCAGCTGTGTCTCCCTACTGTTTTCCATTCCCTTATTACTCCACTGTGTATTTAAGCCCTGTGTTTGCTTTTGTTGTGTTGTAACCTCTACATGCTGTGTGTTTGTCATGGTCCAGTGCCTCTGTTCTGAGTTTTGATTTTTGTGAGTTTTATTTTATGAGGAGGTTTTGCCAGCAATAAAAGCTGCGTTTTGAGTTCCAGTCCTGCGTTTTCTGTGCTTTTTCCTGTCTGCCTGCCACACAGCCTATCATGACAAGTGTAGGGTAAGAGTTAAGGTTGTGTTTGGTTTCAGTTGAAGTTGAACATACCTGAAGACGCAACCTGAACCAGGAAATCCCTTCAAACTGAACAAGCCTGTAAAACCAAATGACTCTTGTTAATTCTTCAGTTTAACTCTAACACGCTGAACATGGTGGTGAAGCTAGTGATCCTGTTCCTCCTTTGTCACACTGCATCTGCAGGTAAGATCATGAACCACAATCAAAAAATATATAACATTCACTTGGCAATGCTATTCTTAGTAAAATGCAACTAAAATGTATCAGCAGACAGGTAAATCTAACTGTAACAATTTTTAGTTAAAAAGACTAACAATGTATTTACAACAGATCTAAATAAATGCACTGCTCTTGTGAGCACAGTAACTTTTAGACAGCTAGTCAAGTCTGTGTGTTCAGGATGGTGTGTATTAGATGCGGAAAGAGACACTTCAGAAACTACTTAATCTAAACACACAGAACCTTTAAAAACAGATATGTACATGGTAGAGCATTGATCATTACAAAATATAATTAAGTTTAAAGATACCCAAAACCAGAAAAGTTTTCATTTGCCAAGCATACAAAAAGTTGCTGGTTCAATTCCAGCTGGAGAATTGCCATACTATCTGGCATAAAACTATTCCAAATCAGATACTGCTGTGGTGATTTTCAATAAATAATAACAAAAGATTGTAAACAAAGGACAATGCACCCCTTCTCAAGGATTCACAAGAATCAGTTTCTATAGGAGAATCAAGTAAGGACTCCTACATTTTTGAGGAAACATATTTCTGCAGAAATAGCGATGCAAAGTGCGATATTGATGTTTGGACATTGTGTTGAGCTGTTTCTTAAAACACCTAGGTTACATGTCCAGGACTAGATGATGTTTTAGTGCACTTCACATCAGTTTCAACAGGTCACTTACCTGGTGCTTCTGAGCACTGAGTTCCAAGATTTCCGTGTTTTTATGAACCAGAGTCATTTGTAATGAGCAAATTAATGTTTTTGATAATAAAGCTTCTATTTATTAAATGCACATGGTTTTCTTTCTTTTTTTTTTTTTTTTTTTTTTTTTTTTTTTTTAAATTTGTTGATTGGATGGTCTATATTGGTCATCACTTAAACACTGGAATCCAAAGTGTAATTAAACAAATGTAGTCTTAATGGATTAATTACTGGAATGTAGCTAAGAAAGTGAGACAGTCTGATAGGTGAGCTCCATTCACTCTAAATTCATTAAAATATCTCAAATTCTCTAGTTTTAAACATTTTCTTAAATTTTCAACAGAAAATATTATTTGCTGCATTAAGGGACTTCATCCTCTATAACCCATTACTCATGTACTGCACCCCCAGGAGAACGTCTGTTAAAAGCAGGAATTTAATGCCAAGATAATAACTGATTAAAACAAGCAAGTCTGGAATTAACTGAAAGAGTATCCTCTTTCACAGGATATTTTATACATGGATGACATGCCAATACATGACATGGTAAAAATATTTCAGGTATAAAGACCACATATTTAAAGTGTCAGTACACAAAAATAGGATGCCATCCAATTACCACCGTCCTGCCCCGCCTTCATCATTGATTGACCTCTAACCATCCAGAGAGCCCAGCCTGTCCTGCAGAAGAAAGCACCAAGCCGATCAAGTTTTGAAAGAAAAACAATGTAAAAGCAAGTGTGATGTAATTGGCAGTTCTTTGAGC
>NW_024583092.1:96818-98406 GCF_018398535.1 Haplochromis burtoni | reverse complement strand
TTCTGGAGTGCCCCAAGCTCCACAGTGACCAACTGACTATCCCTCTTCGAGGACAATGCCTAAGCGTCCTTGGCATTGGCAAGCGTTACCTCTGAGCACTGCGCTTCCTAGCGGTCCCACCGCCGTTCTCGAATAATTTATAATACTTTGAAACAACAATCAACACCCAAAACAAGTGTATGACTGAGGTAGATCTACCCTGATGGACAATGGGGACTCTAACCCACAAAATGACCAAGTTCCCTAAATCCTACGTGAGCCTCGAACTCACTTTCACTGTTTTCCTTTTCCTTGGGACTCCAACCCAGTACTGTTACTTATACACTTCATTATCCTTATTTCAACTGACAAACCTCATGAGAACTTCACCAAAATCAAAACAGACATTTACCGGCAACTTTTACTGAATAGACATTTAATTTTATCATCCAATTCAGCACACTTCGGATAAAATCAACAGGCCTGTGCCTACCTCTTTTATAAAGGCGCCTGTCAACTCAGTTTGGTTGCCGGATCCCGCCTGCCCGTCCGACCACCACGGACCACCGAATTTCTCCGTCTACACCTCCAACTCTCTCCCTCCTCAACCACCGGACGAAGCCCCCAAATGTTAAGGTTCAAATATTGAGGAAGGAGAGTACAAACAACCATGGTCCAGAAGAGCTTGGTCAAACAATTGATTTTAATGAAATACACGCGTGGGAAGATCACTCCGTACGCAGACAGCAATTGATCTTCGACTAATCAAAGCATAGGCAGACATTTTATACCATCAGGGCTTGAATTTAATGACGCCCCTTCAACGTCACAGATACACTTCATACATAGGTCACATCAAAACCACAATGACTTTTAACACAGTTTAAAAAGGAATATTGTCTCTATCTTCATGGCAGATGTTTCCTGTCAACCTTTTGACTGCCGCTTCTCCAAAACCCACAGTTACAAGCAAACATGATTAACCTCTCACCTATAAATGAACCCACTAACTGTATGTGTGTCGTCCTTAAATGCTCTCTCATCTCACCCGTTGCACTTCTGACCTTTTACCAGAACAGAGGCTCATCCTTACATGTAATCCTCAGAATAACCTGCACTTAGACTCTCCTTTCGATTTCACTTCTGCATAAGGCACACTCTGCAAACCTGCAATTTCCTGTCAGCCTGCAACTTAGTCTTTCTGAAAGACACACACACTGTTTACACATCTGAATGCAATATCAATGCTGTAGATTATATTATTAATGCAATGGTAATGATGATGATTATTAACAATAGCAGCAAAATAATTTCCCTGATCTCCACAGTACTCTGTGTTGTGTTTAAGGTCCGCATCTTGGTGTCAGTATTTTCAGTTTCGTGTCCTGCCCGCTCTGTCATGAGTAATTGCCCTCAGCTATGTTCCCCGTGTGTTCCCACTTCCCTCATTACCTTCTGTGTATTTATGTCAGAGTGTCCCTTTGTTCTGTGTTGTGTCGTCCCTCTAGGTTGTGTGCATTCCCTCGTGTCTTCCCAGTGCCTCAGCTTTAGTTTCTCCCAGTATAGTTTTGTATGACTTTTTATGTTCCTATTAATAAAGACCTGCCTT
>NW_024583092.1:94513-95668 GCF_018398535.1 Haplochromis burtoni | reverse complement strand
TCACTACCGTAGTCCAATCATTTTCTTGCTGCCTTAGGTGAGCCAATCAGCCTCTAAATCTCAGTTTTCTTCTATCAACATTTCACCTGCCAGATTCTCATCTCATGCGATTCACCTTCTCCCCTCTACTTCATCATGGTCACTCAGAGCGCCTTATCCAGGCCTCCACCTGCTTCATCTTCCCCATCACCAGTGCATAGACTGGTATCACAGATCCCGTTCTGCTTTCTATCATTGTAGGGACTCTGCTCTTCTATGTTGTTTATTGGAGTCTAATTGACTAATTGCTTGTTCCTCAAATTCCTTTTCTCTTTAAGTTCTTCCTGTAGTTTCTCATTTTTGAACTTCAATTAATAATTGTGTTGTAAAACTTTTTCGTCTCTGCTTTTTCATTTCCATCACAGATAAATGAACCTCACCAAGCGGCATCTATAAACATTAGTTTTCAAATGAGTACAGTAATATTAGAAAATTATGGACTTAATTTTATTTATTTTTTTGTACAGTTCTTAACCTCTTAAGCCCTAACACCCCCTGATATAGGGGCAAAAGGTAGGCGATCAAGTAGGCTTGGGGCTTAAGAGGTTAATTTTCATTCTATATTTTCTCTTTAATATTTTTAAGCTGTTGAAGTGCCAACACACAATCCCTTTAATTGAAAAGATTGTTTTTTTTATTTCTCATAATGAGGTGAGGAGGTTTTTTTTTTTTTTTGCCCATAATCACTCTAAGCACCTTTTTCTAATTCATAATATTAAAGAATTTGTAGAAAGTCGTTTTAGTAGAGGTTCTTCAGAGGCTGCTGTTCAGAAATGATTCAGGAAATTAGGACCTTTTGTTCCAGTTGCTGTTAAACAAGAGATGTGAACAACTGATATCAGAACATGACCCATGGCCCAAACACAGTAATTTACTGTATTCAAAGTATATGCTGGTTAATATTTAATTCTTTATGACTCAGAAAACTTTGGACCAGCCCATCAAAAAATAAACTTGGACAAGTCGCTCATGAAGTCTCAGTTGTTTTTCTGGATTTAGCAAATTTTAAAATGCAAAATAAGATGAAGAATCTGTTCATATTACTCCTCTGCTGTCATGCTGCGTCTCTAGGTAAGATTATATTTCAAATATCGTAATGTTTCCCTTTACTTATAT
>NW_024583092.1:66240-94493 GCF_018398535.1 Haplochromis burtoni | reverse complement strand
ACTGGAAGTAGATGGCTATAATCTGGGTATACCACCCTTTCAACTTGGAAATGATCACATTTAACGTTCTTGTTTCCACCTTGTTACCCTACTATTACCACGACTATTACTGAGCTGTAATCAAAAGTGCTACCTTTTTTTTCTTTTTTTTTCTCCCCCCTTTTTCCCCTTTCCCCCCCTGCTTACACTTCTGGTGTGAATATCTCATAAACAAGAGGCAGAGTCACATTTGATCAAACTGAGTAAAACATGCCCATGTTAAAAGATACTGCTGTGGGTGCAGTATGAAGTCAAATAAGGTTATTTACGGTTCACAGGTTGCTCAGCAGAGGATGATTTAAAAGTATTTGGCAATTTTTTTTTTCATCTGCTAGAAAATAATTAATCTTTGAATTGGGATATTTTTTTAGAAGATGTGGGATCAAATTAGGGACTGAAGGCACTCCCTTAGTGCTCTCTGAAATAAACTGAGCTAAATCTTTTTGTTTGTTTTCTGCAGTAATTATGTTTTTCCAGCTACACACAAGTAAGACTGCTTCTACAGCACGGACAGAATAAAGACCCTCAGCAAAAAAGAACAAATATCAACATTCAACTGCCTTATCCTATTAGTGAAAAGGAAAAAAATACCAACAAAAACTCAAAATCTATTGATTGTTTCATGGCTCAAATTACATTTATTTTTCATATTCCTCATCACAAATTTCTTTACATTTGTGTCCCTGATTATGAATTTTCACCAGTTTATGCTCATATGTGTGCATGGACCTGGAACTAATATTTTCAAAACATGAAACAAACATTTTTAAAGACTTAAAAAAAAATTTTTTTTTAAAAATATTTTGTTTAAAATATGTTTTGATGATTTGGTTAGGTTTATGGAATTTAAAAAAAAAAGAAGACTTGGTTAAGGTTAGGCGTACTGGCCTATGTTTAGAAAGAACACCGTGGATTTGTTTAAAACAGCTAAGCTTTATTTTTCTTGGTTGCAATGGTGACACCTTCCCGTTGAAATGCATTATGTACAAATTAGTGCTCACTCACACAATCACTTCACCTTGGAAAAATAACAGCTCAAAGAAATCATTAAAAGCTCAAAATTACATCCATGCCCATTATTATAGGCTCAAATAATCCTGTTCAAAAGCATGTATGACTGTTTTACAATGTTGGTCCTTGTGACAAAGCGGATGAGCAGTTGGAACTCTCTCCACTTGTCTCAGCAGTATTACATTTTTGCACATTAATCACATTATTTTCTACATATGTTTATTTGCTATGATTAATTTTGTCAAAGTACTATCCTGGGTTTGTTTGTGTACGCATTGTGCTGCAGCTTTATGTGAATCTCAGCCCTTTGTGTTGAATTTTAGATTTCTCAGCTCAAGTTAGCGGTACTGCCTAGACTAACTGAAGGTAAATTGACAGCCCTATATAGTCAGTCTCAGTTTGATTCAGAGGAAGAAGTAGAGGTGAGCTGTGTTTTAAAATTTTTGTCATATGTTAATTTGGGTGAGTTCTGTTAATTTTCAATATAATGGAGGTCACTGTAAATAAATCGCTCATCTATGGGAACCCCAAATGTCTGCTGAGTTTGCTTACCTTGACACTTTCCTTGACATTCGAGCCAGACTACTTCACAGTCCTTTGGCCACACACCTTTACCAAAGTAAGATTAAGATTAAGATTCTTTATTGTCAAGTTTTATTATTATTGTTGTTTATTGATATAATAAACAATAACACTCCCTCAGCCCTACTGTAGACGCTGTTATTAAGTTCAATTCAAATCAGCTATTTACCACCAAATCACAACAATCCCCTCAAGGTGTTTGTTACTTTTTCCGCTTCTTTTACTGCATCATAATGGATGAGTTATAATTGTTTTATTTCTGTATTTTCTGTTATTTGCAAAGATCATAAACATTTGTTTGTCCTACAGTGAGTCATTCTCTGAAGTATCTTGTCACTGGATCCTCTGGAGACCCAAACATCTCAGAGCTTATGTATGTTGCAGTGGTTGATGACACGGAGGTGCTTTATTGCGATGCCAGCAAGAAGATAGTAGAACCAAGACAGGACTGGGTGAAAAAAATGTTTGATGACAACCCTGACATGTTGTTGGGGTACACTCATGAGTGTTTTGAGCATCAGCCAATTTTTTTCAAAAGCTTGATTTCTAATTGGAAGCAGCTTTTAAACCAAAATGAAGGTGCAGTACTTTCTTTGATATACTATGTCATATTATCATGTATGTATCTACACAAAACTGATTAATTATAAAATTCGTTAAAATAATTAACTTAATTAATCTTAATTGAAACCAGGAATCCTGATGTAAAACATGTATTTACTTGTTCTAATTATTTAATTGTTCTGAATCTTAATCTTAAAAAACGGGCACATCAGACTTTTAAATCATCCACGATTTTATTTACGGTCAATAAAGACAATGTAGAATTTTGATAGAAGAAATGTGTCACGCAATGTACAAATGACACGTAATTGTAATCTTTGTTTCTCTTTCTCTTTCCAGGTGTTCACATTTTACAGAGCATAATTGGCTGCAATGTGAATGAAAACTCTGGAGAGGTTTCATGCTTTTTACAGTTTGGTTTTAACGGAGAAGGTATTTTTGAATTTGATCCGAAGACAAAGACAATCATCACACTGAAACCAGAGCTTCAAATTAGCGAACAGATGCTGAATGATCACAGAAATCTAATTAAATACGTTGAAAACCTCTTCAGTATGTTTCATCCGAAACTGAAGATTTTTTTGGACTATGGGAGCAGCTCTTTGAACAAAAAAGGTAACAGCTGTGTTGAGCTTAAAGTCAGAATTTTCCATGTTGCGAAAATGACTCTTTTTACCTGGCCAATCGACAGTGTGCAAACAACCAGAAATTTTTTTTTTTCACTTGACAAGCTCAACCCTAACAATACACAGACAAACCCTTAAAACACAGGCTCCAAACAGGTCCCAGTTCAATAAGGAGCGATCATTAAAAAGAATGAACATGATTTATTGATCAACAGAATATAGATTAAGGTGTTTGGCGGTTAGACCCCAATGGCCTGTCTCGGCAGAGCAGAACCCCAGCTGTAAAAGGGATTAGACCAGGACTGCCCAGAGCCTAGATGCTGGTGGTGGAGATGAAGGTGGCTTGAATGGAGCCTGAGTCATGAACAGTGGAGATGGGGAGGAGGTGCACAACTGTGTCTGCGAAGGAGAAAGACAGATGCGCTGTGAGATTTAAAGTATGAGGCATGAACACTGATTGGCCTGGAGAGGGCTGGGAGAAGGTGATTGGACTAGACCAGTGATAACGCAAACGCCTTGACAGTGTGGGAAAGTGGGAGTGATAAAGTGATAAAGCTTAGATTTAGCCGGCAGCACCTTGGAATGGACAGATGTGAGGCTATAGATCTTCCTTATTGAACTTATTGAACTTAAAACTTATAGAAGTCCAAGCGCTTTTCTTTCAAAGCTCCTTAGACTACAATGACCTGGATGACTGAGAACCTTCACAGACACACTGGGGAACAGAGTTAATTGTGATTCCAGAAAATACCAAACTATGATCACAAGATGGCAGTAATGCAAACAGGAATGAAAGAAGCTTCAGGACTGAAGCTCTCTCCATTCATTCTCATACAGAGATGAATGGAGAGTGATCAATTTGACTTTGGCTTTAACCAATATCTATTTTTGGATTTTACTAGGCGTTGGTTGCCTTGCTTGCACTGATGGAATGCAACTTGTGCCACCGATTTTGGCAATTTCCCCATTTTAAACTGTTGATGAGTTTAAAATGGGCTAGATGTCAAAACTGGTCGTTTTATATAAATGTTCACGGTTGAAAGAGATTTCTATGAACGGAACCCATGGTATTGGTAATACAGCCTTATGGAGCTGCTGAAAAGCTGGTGACTCTTTGGCTCTAATGATTAAAGTAATTTGAAGTTTTGAATTGCATATTCAATCTTTTTTTCCGTTTTTTTTCTTGAGTTCCACATTTTCCACTGCTATTGTGGTGTTTTTCTCATCAAATATATTTTTGTTAATATCTTCATATTAAAGTTTATCATCTTTGTTCTTCTTGCCTTTCTTCACCAATTTTTTCTCACTCGTGTTTACATTCATCCATTCTCTCTTCATTTCTTTCCCACCTTCCCTCTCTCCAGTTCCTCCCTCAGTGTCTCTTCTCCAGAAGACTTTCTCCTCTCCAGTCAGCTGCCACGCTACAGGTTTCTATCCTGACAGAGCCGTGATGTTGTGGAAAAAAGATGGAGTGGAGATTCATGATGGTGTGGATCTTGGAGAAATCATCCCCAACAATGATGGGACCTTCCAGACAATTGTTGAACTGAATGTTTCATCAGTCACACCTGAAGACTGGAACAGATACGACTGTGTGTTTGAGCTCTCTGGTGTTAGGAACATCATCACAAAACTGGATAGAACACGAATCAGATCCAACAGGAGTGAGAGAACCGGTAATGATTAAGTTGGGAGAAACACATTTATTTTGTCTGCTGATACTGTTGGTTGATATTTGAATGTTTTGTCCTGTTTTTTATTTGGACTCTGATCTCAATTAGTTATTACCATAATAAAAACTAATGGAAATCATAACAGAAAACAAAAATGACAAACTTATTATTAACTTATATTATTATTTAATTTATATGTATACATTACATGTATAGTTACATTCGTTGAGACTCACGTAGTGTAATCAACTCCCCTCACCATTATGTTGTTAATAGAAATCCACCACAGAATGGACATCTTCTCTTCTAACCTGCTTAATTTGCACATTTTATCTTCTGTGTTTTCTACTGAGCAGATAATCCCTCTGACACAACAGCTCCAGTCATTGCTATAGTCGTTGCTCTTCTTATTTTCATCATCATTGCCGCCGTTGGATTTGCTGTTTACAAAAAGAAGAAAGGTGAGAGTTTCAAAGGAGCTAAGTTCATCAGTGCAGTGAGCAGCTGCAGTGCACGGCTCAGTTATATTATTTTTTGCAGCATAGTACATGTTAGACTTTATTTGTTTAATTGTAAAGAACTTAAAACTGAAAAATCTGGATATGAAACAATGATTTTAATAATATTGTACTTTTTTCTGTGGACCTTACAGCTCCTGAGAACAGCACTGAAGTCTCTGTGAGACTCAATCAAGAGACTTCCTCATCTATATAGTATTCTATTTTTAATTAACTCTTTTGTTCTTTAATGTAAACCTGATGGTTTGTAGAATTTTTTTTCCTCTTATTATTTTAAAAAGATTTTTTAATCATTTAAGTGACTTGCACTAGCTTTATTTTTTATGTCATTCACGCAGCAAAGAGCGGTGTAAAAGTGAAGAAACATTATGACAATTCCAAGGCTCCATGAGCAGTGGCGGAGCCAGGAAATTTTCAGTGGGCTGGCCAGGATGGATCTGTGATCATTCTGGGTTGGTATACATATCTCACAGAAAATACAGAGCTATTTAACCCTTCTAAGTGGGAGTGTTCTCATTAAATCCCGGTAGAATTGCAACCAAATAAGCTAGAGCAAAAAATTTTTTGCATATAAAAAGGAGGAGTTGTAGTTACATATCATGCATTCAACTTGTCCGAGGTTGCCGTTTCCTTCCATTATTGGCTTTGCAAAAATAGTTTAAAAAGCGCATGCAAGAAAAAAACCCATTATAATCCAACAAAGAGCTTTTCTGATCTAATCAGCTGTTCACAGCACTTTGGAATAAACATCATCAAGTTTTTAGCAGAAACTATCACAAGTCCGCCGTTACGTCCAAAAACTGGAAGTGATGTCATTTTCGCGGCAAATGTAGTTCTTTTCCCTACAAGCTCTTTCAAAAAGTTCACTGGTGGTATTGAAAGTCATGTCTGACTTTATGCCTTTCTGTATAGTTCCTGGGAGACTTTAAAACTTAAATCGTACTATTGGAAATAGTTTATTTTGATGCACATCCTGTATTTTGCAAAGTTTAATTGCAATTTTGCAATATGCAAATATGCAAATATCTTTGTTTTTGCTGTAGTTTATACAAATTAATTTATCTCAAATTAAATTATGAAGACACTGAAAATAAATTTCCTGTATTTGGAAACTATTTTGTGCAACTTTTTTGCAGTTACAGTTTTGGGGGATATACCTCTGAAATTTCTGTAATTAGAAAACTGTGTAAAAAGAAAAAACGAAAAACAAAAACAAAACCAACCAACATACCACACAAACAAAAAAAACAAAACAGAAATTATTTTTAATGTCTTTGTAGTTTCTTGCACTTTTTTAAAAGCAATTTATGTAGTTACTATGGACTTAATGCATACATATTATTAAACTTTAGGATATAACAGTTGTATTGATGTATTGCAACTTCAAATGCTCCAAAAAATGTCACTACAGCATATAAAAACATAAAGATAAGCTCTGGCAGGTTTGTTTTAAAAGGGTTGCACCTAAACCACACATCTCTACAATATTTGGAAGATTAAATAATATTTGGTGTCTAACTTTTTTCCTTATTTTTGCAGTAAAAAAAAGAAGCTGACACTATACAAGTCTAGCACAACTTACAGACAGTTTTATTGTGTTTTACTACTGCTAAGAGTAAAAAGTATAAAAGGCAGTGAAAAGATATTAGTTTGAAAAGTGTCAGCACCAGAATGTACGTTAAAATTAATTAAGTATTTTTTCTTCACTTATATGAAATTAAGTATTTTGGATTATTAGTACTTGCTGTATTTGTTGCGCTATTGCTCTAGATATTTATATGCTTTATATATTTTGTGGTAAGTTAATTTACAGCATTAAATCATATTTTTAAGGATTTGATGTGTGTTTTAGGAAATGATGTGATACTATGTTAGAGCCGTTACACCAGATAATTGGTCCCCCCCCTTTTTCCCCCCCTTTTCTCTACTTCCCTGGTGATGGTATTCATGGGGAAAAAGGTATTAACTATAGAAATGCAAAATGAAGTCAGTAATTTATATATAAATTTACATTAAAAGAAGGTTTAATGGCTGTTTGTAACCAAGAAATGCAATTGAGAAATGCTTTAGGATTTTAGATTTATTTGCATATTTTGCACTTTTTGGTGATGAATGTAGATGAATAAACATTTATTTAAAAAACAATTCTGCCCTGTTCAACTCATTTAGCAAAAATCTGCCTATTTAAATCTCTGAAATCTTCATTCATGCCTGTGAGACTCATTTAGACACTTGGACACCCAGTATCATTAAAATGAAGCCAGATGTTTCTCCTTTTATGCTTTTGCACGTTTCTTCACTTTTCCCCAAAACTCTTACAGTTAAATCCGGCTCCACCATCTCTCAGTGTATCTGGCCTTACCACGATACTTGCTGGCTTGGGAACGTCTGCCCCCCTTCTTCTTACAGATAATGGTATGACCCTACTCTGTCTTTGCATGTGATTGGCTGCATGGTGTGTCCAACAAAATAAAGCCCCACCCCTGACTGCATGGATTTAGGCCCTAGTTTTAGACCAAAAAGACACCATTAATAAATGTTTGTTATACTGTGAACAGTCACACTAGCAGAGTATTTGTATGATGATTATCATCATACTAGAGATGGTTTAAAAGACAAACACTATGTATCCAAGGTAAGCAAGAAACTAACCTTTATTTGTCACATACACAATCATACAGACTACATACAACATGTAGCAAAATACTTGTGTCCGAGCTGCAGATGAAGCCACGCCATTCCAGGGCTTGGTTTTTAGCATAGCTGGTCTAGCCAGGACCCTTACTGGATACTGGGTAGGAATCAAACTTGTGATTCCCACTCCAGCTGGTACAGATAGGCCTGTAAATAACTTCACTCTTTATACAGCATCTCTTTTCTACCACAACAACAACTGTAAGTAACACCACAGCATTATCAGGAACAAACTATAACAGCTATATAACCACAACAGTAAATGGAATTCCTTAAACTCAACAAGAAACACATTGTTTCAGATAAATGTTACATCTAGTCATTCTGAACACTTACTTGTGTAACTCAGTGAAAACAGAAGGCTTCGCAATAATTTTGCAATTGGAGCTAAATGGTAGGTTGCTCCACGGTGTTTTTTTTTTTTTTTAACTACATGCCATTCCTTCCTCATATTTAGCAAGATGATATCTAATTTTCTTGAATTCCTTATAGTTTTGTTTTCTTTCTATCTTTCTTTTTGTGTTTTCTTCTTTCTGTGTTTTCATTTGCACAGTTTGTTGCATACTATATACTCTTCAATCTCAAAAAATTAATATAGCTGCATCCAGTGCAGGACACAATGCAAATGTCTTTAAAGATTTTAAAGATTTTAAATTCTGCACATTTTATGAAATTAAATAACTCGTTACTTTTCTGAAATCATGAAGAGGTTGTTTTACCATTTGTTCTTTGTTTTCACAAACCAAAAGCTGTTCTCAATATTGGATTATTGATAAACATTTGAAGGTGGCTATGACATTAAAACTCAGATAAGGGAGTGATGAATGTCACAGTTCAAGCAAACAACACATTTAACCTATGAAGCAAAAGCAAAATCAATTTAAAAATAGAAACACTGTGAGCAGGTTTTTTTTTTATTATCAGGAAGTGTTGAGAGAAAAGTGATGAAGAAAGAAGATTAAGAACACTAAAAGGCTTGTTTGGTGGGACAATAGTGAGACTTTAATTGTTACAGCCTGCTGATTTATAATCTGGATCATAACCTACTCTGTTTATGATTATTTTGTCAGCATAAGTTGCCATGGCAGTACAACCCAGAAAGAAGTGAACTATCTTGGTTGTACAGAAAGATTATCCCAGAAGTCACCCGGACGAGCCGACACTGCTTTGTAATACAGACCTCAACAGAAATGGCCATACTTAACTGAAAAAGTAAATTTTCACACATGTTAGCTCTTTAATATTTTACATTTATATTCAGCTCTTACAAAAAGTCACAAATAGTGATTAAGCTTGTGATGAACACACTGCTTGGAAATACAAGGAATTAAGAAAACATGGAAAGTTTGTCTGCTGAGTGTACATTGTATTCTTATATTTCATCCCCAAGTAAAACAGCATTTTACATTAACTGCCATATCATTTAGCTCACAAGCTCAGTTCAGGATACTGATGCCAACCTTTAGTACCAAAAGAGCATTTAATTTAATACGTTATAAACTGATAGCTCTTAATATCCCAAATGGAAAAGAAATATCTTTATTTGAAATACTATTTCAAATATTTGTGATTTGTGATGTTGATCTGTATTATAATAAGCTGTGTAGACCACCTGTCTTTTATCTTTTGGAAATGATTGACCTTTTTATTTAAAAAAAAAAAAAGACAGCGTATGCACCTAAATGACTTTTTTTTTTTCCAAATGTCTATGAGTCTTCCTGTGATATATTGCACACATCACACATATTTTATATTACACTTGTTTTGCCACAGCTGTAGTAGCTCTAGCCCAGACCTCATCTGAAAGGGAACAGAACTCAAATACAAATACATATAACCCCCCTAATTCAAACTGAGATGAAAATAGTGTTCATATTAGTGTTCATCTTACCTCTGCATCACTAAGTAAGATTACATTTACATTATTTTTTAAAAGCAAAGTAAGACCTGTTGTATTTACACTTAAAGCAGAACTAAAAGAGTCAGTCACATGGTTAATAAATCTCTACACTGGGCCACCACAGCAAAGTTAAGATAGAGCAGGAGAGGCATTTTCTCTAGGGGCAGAACTGGTAGAGTGAACTCACCACACACACACTAGTGTAGTGGACTGTGAGCACACATTGGTATATGGGGATATGTTACTGACATTAATTATTCATAAAATCTCTGTAAGATTAAAGTCAACCTTTGAACGGCGTATCGTTTAAAGGCTTTAAAAACAGAACCGTATTAAGTCTTAACATCACTAATGTCACGTGACTTTGCCGACATGTAAACAAAAGTAGTGTTTACTCTTCGGCCACCTCATTTGAGCCATCTGCAGTCTTTTTTTTTTTTTAACTCATCCACCTAAAATGTGCATAAAAAATTCACAATACATATCTCATAATTATAGTATATTATATTCAAACGTACTACTCCACTAGTTAATTACATAATTAGCACAAGCACTCTCCAACCTATTATAAGATTGTGTTGTATATTATTATATATAGTTTATTTTTTATAAATAATGAAAACCCATGTCACAAGCAAAAGGAGAACACACCATGGCTCATCTTTAAACCAGGAATGATTTATCAATAAAACAGACGTAACGTAATTTTTTCACCCCCCAAAAAAATATATGCTCAAAGCACCAGATCAGCCTGATGTCAGACATATGCAAACAGAAGCTGTCAATTCAGCTCTGTTGAATGAGTGATCATAATGAAGAAGTTGTAGTTTCAAACTGTCCTTCATATGTTTGTCCACCAGATGCCACCAAAGATGACTGTATTGAAAAGCTCCAAGTAATGAAATACGAGCTTCTGTGCTTCAGGAAACTAAAATAAACTGAAAAAAAGTCCACACAACTAACCTTACAAAACATTCAAGTGTCATGACAGAACTTTTAAAAGATATTGTATTAAATGTCTTGAACAAATTCAAAGAGAAGCTACAGATTATTTTGTTCTTTAGAAGCTCAGAGGTTCAGAGGCTATGGAGAGTTCAAAACTTATCTGGAATCTTGCCCATCTCATGACATAGAGATTCAGTGGATACATTACAGTACATTACATTACAATATTTCTCTTTGTTCATATTAATGCTTCTTTGTGCGATCCTTGACAACAACACTGCTTGATGGCCGTGGAAGAAGGATGACATCTTTGATCATGATAATGTGTCTTGGCCCTACAACAACAACAACACAGAAACTATATTTCATATTTCTTCATCATTTACTGCATTTACCTATACTATTATTATTGAGTACTCTCGCCCAACTTAGAATTACACTTAACTGTCATAGTTTTTAAAAATAAAATAAAATAAAATGTTACTGAGGTCACAGTTCATGTTGTGTAAAAGTTGCACAGTGGGCCCTCTGAAAGTTGCTATTCTATATATGAGCTGAGTGTATGGCAAAAGCATGTGCATAAACACAAAATGTTAAGAGCTTTGACAATTTAACTTCAGTGAGTCTTGAATAAAAATAAGTAATATAAAAATGTAATATAATAAAATACAATAATAAAAAAACCCAAATGCCCCAATTCAACTACAGTGCTAAAAATATTTTTAAAATTATGATATTTAGTATTTCCCAAATGTACAGTTAATCAGCAGCTTGTTTGTTCTTACCTTTTCCTTGAACGGTAGTGTTTCTGGGTCTGATATCACAAAGCCTTCTCCACTCCAGTCTGACTTCACGTAGCTACTTGGTTTGTTGAAGCTACCTCGTTGTCACTTGTCTGCCTAAAAATCAAGTGATGAAGACAAAGATATGACAGTTTCAGGAGACAATAAAACATTTTTATAAAACCCCAAGTACTCAGATTTCTTCTCCCCCTTCCATGCTGATAGACACCACATCACAGAACGTGATCTCGCACGTGTTTCTAGACCAATCACAGTGGTACAGCCTTCCTTCTGTTTCCACTATATTCTTTCACACACATACATTCTTCTCTTACATACATATATCATTTGTAAGATTAATTGCATATTGAATGCATGTGCATAAGAGCAAACTGTAGAAATGCGTAAGTGAAAATGTCATGGTTCTGGTTCATTTTTCTTATATTTTGGTGTTTTTTTCTATATTAGGATTTATGCTCTGGTTCTTTAAGTTGTGCTTTGATTATTATGCTAGGTTTAGTTCAGCGTCAAATTTGCATCTTTGTGATTTGTTTCTTGTTTCCTGTTTTATTTTGATGGTTCCAAGTCCTATGACATTATATTCAGTTTTACTTCCCCCTGTCTCCTTAGCCCTAATCCAACTGTGTCTCCCTCCTGTTTCCCATCTTCTGATTACTCCCTGTGTATATAAGTGCTGTGTTTTCCTTTGCTGTCTGTCGTGTTGTGCCCTCTACATGTTGTGTGTTTGTCATGTTCCAGTGCCTGAGTTTGTTTTTTGTGAGTTTTATTTTATGAGGTTTTGCCAGCAATAAAAGCTGCGTTTTGAGTTCCAGTCCTGTCTTTTAGACTCCTGCTTTTTGGGTCCTTTTTCCTGCCTGCCTGCCACACAGCCTATCATAACAGAAAACACATGTATGGGAAATGTGTAAATATAAAAATGTAACTACGTGAGAGTGACAACGTGTATGACACATATGTATGAAAAACAAAAGCAAATATTTTCCCTGTTTGTTTACTTTTTTTTGACAGTTTTAGACTCAAACATTAAACAAGATTGTCACTTAATTTTCATCATTTTCATTAATGCGAGGGTTGCAAGCTATGATGACGACAACAAAAAATCCCAGAGCAGCCATGATGACAATAATAATGTCAGTTTGGTTCTCTGCTGAACAAAAACAACACATGGCATTTTTAACGAGCGCTTGTTAGATGACTGTGTGAAAAATCTAGCTTTAGACTTACCTCAGTTTGTTTCCTTTGTCAAGTTTGGTGATGATGCTGTCATTAGAGAGCTGAAACACACAGTCCTATCTCCTCCAGTCTAAGATGTGACTGATGAAACATTCAGATCGACACTCATCTGGAAGGTCCTGTCATGGTTTGGGATCTTCTCTTCTTTTTTCACACCTTCATCAATCTCCTCTCCATCTTTCCTCCAGAGCATCACGCCTCTGTCAGGATACAAAACTGTAGCGTCACAGCTGACTGGAGAGGAGGGAGTCTTCTGGAGGAGAGACACTGAAAGAAGAACTGCAGTGAAGGAGAGATTCACTGCCATCTTGACAAGTGGCAAGGTATTCCCAGTACACAAATTACATGAATAGTAAATCCAATATCACCAGAAAGTAAAATAAGTAGTCAAGTATATACCCTGCACACCAGGGGAACAAAAGGCTAAGAGGGAAGAATAAGAGACAAATGTCTCGATGCATGCTCAATCATCCAGGTAAGCAAAGCAGGAGAAACATTTCTCTACATTGAAAATGCTACGTCCACATCAACAGAATCAACTTTCTGGGAATCAAAAACAAAGACAGATAAAATCCCGAGAACAGAAGAAAAGTGAACCATAAGCTGTGTACAGGGAAACAGGGAGAAAAGATTGTGAGCTGCTGAAAAGTTACTGCACATTAAAACCACAGAGGAGCATTGCTGTGTCCTGTTTACCTGTTTTCTGCTGAGAGCTTTTCCAGAACTTTAAATATTTCTGAAGGTTTTCAGGGTAAGCCTTCATAACAAAGTTTTTCCAAAATTCGGTGCTCATTACGGTGCTAATCCAGTGTTGCGTCAGCTCAATTTTTTCGGTGTCATGGTCCTGGGTCATTTTGACCCAGTGTTCTTAGTTTTCCTGTGGTTTTGTATTTTGTTCTTTATGTTCATAGGATTGGTTGGTATTTGGATTCCCCCTGTGTCCGTGCTTATATTGTGGTGTTTGTTCTGGTACCGTGTTCCCACCCTTTGTGTTCTGTGTTCTGTGTTCTCCTCATCCCCTCGTGTATCCCTTCATGTTCTCTGCCTCTCTCTGTGCTTCTCTCTGTGTACTCTGTGTTGTGTTTAAGGTCCGCATCTTGGTGTCAGTATTTTCAGTTTCGTGTCCTCCCCGCTCTGTCATGAGTAATTGCCCTCAGCTGTGTTCCCCGTGTGTTCCCACTTCCCTCATTACCTTCTGTGTATTTATGTCAGAGTGTCCCTTTGTTCTGTGTTGTGTCGTCCCTCTAGGTTGTGTGCATTCCCTCGTGTCTTCCCAGTGCCTCAGCTTTAGTTTCTCCCAGTATAGTTTTGTATGACTTTTTATGTTCCTATTAATAAAGACCTGCCTTTTGAGTTTATCCCCGTGTGTCTTGAGCCGTGCATTTGGGTCCTCTCTTGCCTTCACACAGCCGCCTCTTGACACTCGGTGCTGCTGTCATAGTAAGCCATCTCTACTTCATTAAGCAAAACAACAGCTACAAAATCTGGGAATTCTGTTACTCCACTTGATGATGTGAGGAAGAACTTCAGAGAGTGTTTTTCTGTTTAAGGCAAAGAAATAACACCATGTGTATCCTTGGTTTTACTATGTGACCTGCTGCAAGGTCAGTTTTTTTTTCCCATAAATTTAATATTCATTTTGTGACTTTGTTATTATTTATTTTGCCTTTTCCTGTGAGTACTATGTGGTTATGTCATGCTACACATTTAAGTGTCCCTAACATTTAAATTCACACACAAACATGAAGTGCACATGACATGAAAAATGCAGCATAACAAGAGTGAAGTAACATAAAATAACACAAAACAAAACAGAACAAAACAAAATAACACAAAGTAAGAAAGAAACGTCTTAATTTTGTTGGGGAAAGGCATGGAGCTGAAGAGAAGCGTGTTGAATGCAGGACTGTTTCCTGGTTTTATGATATATGGTATGTGAGCCATGAGCTGTTAATTAGGACCTGAACGAGGTGAAACAAAAACAGACCCAGCAAACAATGATATCAATAATAATAACACAGAATTATCCTAATCTTTACTATCCTATATATCGTTGGTGACTCTGCATGTGTTTTTAATCCATTATCTTTATCCCCAATGTTTTTATTTCATTATATTTTATTGAGTGTAAGAAACAAAAAGCATCTGTTTACTGTAAAATGTACGTCTGCTTTATATAAATACCAGGACCTTATTGCCTTACATTTCTCCAGAATGTCACCAGTTGCTTCCACGGTGTCACATAACCTACTCCAGTGATGTTCACCTCCTCTGCAGGTTCTGGAAAAATACCAGTCTTGCGTACAAAGCAGCTCATTTTCAACCAGTATAACTTGGACTCCCTTTGTGTTCATTTGAGGCAGGTGATTAATTGCCACTGTTTTGCTCATAACTTTACTGTTTAAATTTCAAATAAATTTAATAAAGAAGATCTATATCTACTTGTCTGACTGCTTTCTTTCATTTGGGTTTCCTGTCTGATCTTCTTCATGCTTTTCCATGGTGTCAAACTCTGTCGTCACTACCGTAGTCCAATCATTTTCTTGCTGCCTTAGGTGAGCCAATCAGCCTCTAAATCTCAGTTTTCTTCTATCAACATTTCACCTGCCAGATTCTCATCTCATGCGATCCACCTTCTCCCCTCTACTTCAACATGGTCACTCAGAGCGTCTTATCCAGGCCTCCACCTGCTTCATCTTCCCCATCACCAGTGCATAGACTGGTATCACAGGATCCCGTTCTGCTTTCTATCATTGTAGGGACTCTGTTCTTCTATGTTGTTTATTGGAGTCTAATTGACTAATTGCTTGTTCCTCAAATTCCTTTTCTCTTTAAGTTCTTCCTGTAGTTTCTCCTTATTGAACTTCAATTAATAATTGTGTTGTAAAACTTTTTCGTCTCTGCTTTTTCATTTCCATCACAGATAAATGAACCTCAGCAAGCGGCATCTATAAACATTAGTTTTCAAATGATTACAGTAATATTAGAAAATTATGGACTTCATTTTATTTATTTTTTTGTACAGTTCTTAACCTCTTAAGCCCTAACACCCCCTGATATAGGGGCAAAAGGCAGGAGATCAAGTAGGCTTGGGGCTTAAGAGGTTAATTTTCATTCTATATTTTCTCTTTAATATTTTTAAGCTGTTGAAGTGCCAACACACAATCCCTTTAATTGAAAAGATTGTTTTTTTATTTCTCATAATGAGGTGAGGAGGGTTTTTTTTGCCCATAATCACTCCAAGCACCTTTTTCTAATTCATAATATTAAAGAATTTGTAGGAAGTCTTTTTAGTAGAGGTTCTTCAGAGGCTGCTGTTCAGAAATGATTCAGGAAATTAGGACCTTTTGTTCCAGTCGCTGTTAAACAAGAGATGTGAACAACTGATATCAGAACATGACCCTTGGCCCAAACACAGTAATTTACTGTATTCAAAGTATATGCTGGTTAATATTTAATTCTTTATGACTCAAAACTTTGGACCAGCCCATCAAAAAATGAACTTGGACAAGTCGCTCATGAAGTCTCAGTTGTTTTTCTGGATTTAGCAAATTTTAAAATGCAGAATAAGATGAAGAATCTGTTCATATTACTCCTCTGCTGTCATGCTGCGTCTCTAGGTAAGATTATATTTCAAATATCGTAATGTTTCCCTTTACTTATATCACCTTGAATTTCAAGTGACAGACTTTTAGTTTCACTATGAGCTGTTGGAATTTTATTTACCTCTTCTCAAGGCCGGAGGAATGTAAGCAGCCCCAGAAATCTTTCTCGGGGGGCTGGATACATAGAGCCCTATTTAATTATTTTTAATTTATGACTGATTGAAATTCAAGTTTATTTACCCCATCCTCCTGTAGATATGTGTACCTCATCAAAAGGATTATGTGGGTTACTGAATGATGAATACTTCAAAAAATAATATCAAAATTAATTTTAGTAATTAATGTCAAGACATTCCTTAAATATATTACAAACAGTCATACAAGAAAGTATATACCTAATTCTAAGTCACAATTATTTTATAATTTCACAGTAAAACACTCCTTGAAGTATTTCTCCACTGAAACCTCTGGAGCCCAGAGCATCCCAGAGTTTGTGGCTGTTGCTCTTCTTGATGAAGTTCAGATAGGAAGCTGCAATAGCAACAGAAGGGGACCAGATCTTAAAACTGACTGGATTAAAAAACTCTTTAAGGATTATCCGCGGCGGCTGGAGTGGTACACGTTTCAATGTTTGGATAGTCATCACTCATTCAAGGGTCGCATTGATAGTTTAAGGCAACGTTTCAACCAAAGTGAAGGTATGCATTTGTTCTAGTTGTTACTGCTGAAATTAAAAGTGTGACCTTTCCACATTGCTCATAAGTTTATAAAGTATATTTTATACCAGTGGCACTACCCATTCATCCTCTGTTTTTCTGTCTGCAGTATTACTTTGTGGCATTCTGTCTCCTTTTTCAGGTGTTCATATTTTGCAGAGGATGAGTGGCTGTGAATGGGATGATGAGACTGGACAGATTAATGGGTTCAATCAGTATGGTTATGATGGAGAAGACTTTTTAGCATTGGACCTGGAGACACTGACATGGATCGCTCCAAAACCACAGGCTGTCGTCACCAAACTGAGATGGGATGCTGAAGAACCTCGATTAGAATATAATAAAAACTTTTTAATCTATGAATGCCATGAGTTGTTGAAGAAGTATGTGCAGTATGGCAGAAGCTTTTTGCAGACAACAGGTGCAGTTAGATAAACTTAAATGACTTTCTTGTTTCTAAAGCAGAGTATGATTAAAAAGAAAATTATACAACTGCCAATCTTTCTCCAGCTCTTCCTTCAGTGTCTGTCCTCCAGAGGACTCCCTCCTCTCCAGTCAGCTGCCACGCTACAGGTTTCTACCCTGACAGAGCCAAGATGTTTTGGAGGAAAGATGGAGAGAAGCTTTGTGAAGGTGTGGATCCTGGAGAGATCTTTCCCAATAATGATGGGACCTTCCAGATGAGCGTTGATCTGGAACTTTCATCAGTCCCACATGAAGACTGGCAGAGGTACGACTGTGTGTTTCAGCTCTCTGGTGTGAACGAGTACATCATCACCAAACTGGACAAAACAGTGATCAGGACCAACTGGAGTAAGACTGATCCTGTAATGGTTTTGAAACTATTGTTTTGTCTGGGTGACTGTTGCCTTGATTTGACTTTACTGCTCTGTATGACAAAGTGTTGCCATTTCTTGTTTAACAGTAAAGCCCACTGACACGGTGATCTTCATCAGTGCTGCAGTGGTTTTCCTAGCTTTCATCCTCACCACAGCTGTGGCATTTGCAGCTTGCAAAAAGAAGAAAGGTGAGAATATTAAATTTTGTTTTTTAGTCATGTCTTAATCTATTCGGCCCAATGAGTTTGACTGCAAATACCCAAAACACAGAAATCTAAAGCAACAGTATAAGGCTTAGAGCCACAGTCATGTAAATACAAAGGGAAATGATAATGTGGGATACAGTATTCAGTAGGTGGAAGGCACAAAAGATATGTATGTGAAGTGAAAAGAAAATATGACAACTGATAAAATTTCTTGTTTTTTTTTTTTTTAGATAAATGTTCACCACCCTGTAAGTAAAACTTGCTTTTATTGTATTTGTTTTCTGTCAAATATAGTGCATCATTAAAGTATTAAATGAGTAAACCTAAACCATGTTTGCAAACAGAAACCAGTAATTACTGCATATTATACCTTTGAGAAGTTTAGAAAAGTATTCATACGCTATGCTTTTATCTTATAGCTTTTGACGATGGGTCTGAGCAGTCTGAGAAGCTAAATCCACAAACGTGACTGTCTTGTAAGCAGTTCTGTTCTCCACTGTCTGTATGGGTTTGCTCTGTAGCTGCTGCAGTATCATCCACAGTTCAAAGACATACGTTCAAAACACAGTTGTTTAAATTACCCACAGCTAATGTGGAGCACAACCCATTTTTTTCTTTGTGATATTTGGAATTGGGATTTTAACCTGCTTCACTGAGTAATCACTGTACACACACACACACACACCTGTATAATCCTCTGTAAACAAAGTATTAAATGTATGTTGGTTTATACATCTGGCAATGAAGTGTGCTACACACTGATGTTGCAGCATCAGTGATGCAATTTCCATGGAAATTTCAAGTTTATTCATATTGCAAAAATAGCACATTTAGAGGCTCCTCTAAGTTTCTTTTATATTTATGTATAGGTTTATATACATTTTATATTTCTGCTGTAGTTACATTATAGCAAAGAGACATGCATTTGGATAGTGTAAGTCATGTGTTTGTGATATTGTGGTGTCCCACCTTTTAGAGAGTCGTATGGTATTTTAAGCACAAATACATGTTTGCAGTCTACTCAATTTCCCTCTGGGATTAATAAAGTCTGTCTGATTTTGTTTCTCACTTAACTGAATTTTAAAAAACTATGGGATTAAATAAGACTACACTTATTTCCGGACAAAACAGGAACAAATGACTATGTGTTTTGATCACCGTGAACTTACAAATTGTAATGATTAATTCTTTTTCACTGTGTTGTTGCCATTTGTTTTAATGGTTTAAACTGAAATAAATATGTGTCTGTGAAGTAAAGCTTGAAGTTGACTGGTACTGTGTGTTTCTAGGATAACAACTATTTAGTTCTGTGACCTGTTCTCAAATATTTATGTATTTACCTTGTAGGGCAGACAGTTAATTTTCCCCTTGTATTAAAAATAATGTATTTTTCTGTAATGCGTGCATTGGATTCTCCTTACGATATAATCATATTTGTTTTGTTTTTTATTGAGTGCAAGTATTTTTTTTATTTTAGTACTATTAGTAGTACTAGTTGTACCAAATAAGGGAAAGCGACACAGCTGCGGAAAACAAGGTGCAGGTGAATGGAATCAATCAACAAGCAAGAGGGACTGCGAAACTGAACGTAATGCACACGATACGAGAGACTATCAAAATAACAAAGCAAGCCTAAACTCTGAGACTAAAACACGTAAACAACGACAAAACTGAATAAACACGGGAGACCTAACAGAAACACAAACTAGGTATGGGGAACATGAGGGGACAGGAAAAAACTTGGGAATAACTGACAAAGAAAACTATGAATACGGAATCAGAATGAAAACAACCTATTCAAACTGAAAACTAAAACAAAGTCAAACAGAAAATATTAAACCGAAACTAAGAGTCCAAAACAGAAAATTCTTGGTACAAAACCAAGGATCATGGAAGTTGATACAGCTTACTTTAGATTCCCTGAAATATTTTGTCATGAAAAATTATAAATTGTCTAGCCCAATTAACTAAGTTGATCATTTGTCTTTGAGCTAAACAATTTAATGTCATAGAAACTTTAAAAAAATGCATGGCCAATGTATTTTGGCATTGGCTATATGAGACATATTTTCCTGTTTCGAAGTTTTGAGTATTTACCAAATACTGTGGGTAGAACAAGCAGTGTGCATGCGTGGTAAAAAGAAAAGAACAAGGAGGCTCTTGAAGGTTATTAGTCTGTTTAATGTTTAACTTTTTTATCGCTCAAAACTTTGGCACAGCCCATCAGGAAATGAAACGGGCAACTAAGCCAAATTGTTTTTCTTGCACTGATAAAGATGAAAAATTAAGAAAAAAGATGAAGAATGTCTTCATATTACTCCTGTGCTGTCATGTTGCATCTTCAGGTAAGATCATAGTTCAAGTTAAGTCTTAAAAAGTGTTCTCCTTAACCTACAACAACTTGAATTGCAAGAGATGTAATCTTTTTTAGTTTCACTATGAGCTGTCGACATATTATTTACTTTTTGATCGAGAGAGTGAGCAACTTCAAATTCTTGGGCACATACATTTTCCATTTCACAGGACCTCACATGGAGTATTTACACTACCTCCTTTTTGAAAAAGGCACATTTCTTAAGGGCACAAAGGAGAGTAAACTTGCTAGTAGCTGCTGTTGTTCTGTTAAACATTTTTCTTTGAACGTATCCTCTCCCATGTCATCTTGTGTGGCTCACAAGCTGCACTGTAGCTGACAGGAAAGTAATAGGGTGTTATTAAATTAGTACAGAACATTATGCACACAGTATGGCTTCATGCTGAGAAAGAGCAATACAGATGTGACATTTGCTTTAAGCATGCTGATGGAGAAGTTTAGAGAAGTTAAGAAGGAGCTATGTGGAGGAGTGAGAGAGAAGGGTGGTGCAGGACATTTATGAGGGCAGTCAAACAGTGTTGAGGTAGAAGTGACTGATGGGTTCAAGGTGGGGGTGGAATTGCATCAGGGATCTTCCCTTTGGCTCTGATCCTTTGTTTGCAGTGGTGATGAGCAGGTTTACATATGAGGTAGAGGAGTGAGAGTGGGGAGCAGGTGAAAGAGAAACTCCAGAAATGGAGATATGCTCTGGAGAGAAGGAGAATGAAAGTTAGTAGAAGCAAAAACAGAATACATGTGTTTGAATGAGAGGGAGACAGGTGGAATGGTGAAGATTCAAGGAGCAGAAGTGGTGAAGGTGAATGACTTTGAATACCTGGGATTAACCATCCAAAGCAGCAGACAGTAGACAAGGGAGGTGAAGAAGAGAGTGCAGGCAGGATGAAGATGAGGGTCAGGGGTCATTTAGGAAAGAAAGACATCAGCAAGAGTTGAAAGGAAGATTTATAAGATGGCAGTGAGAGAATCATCCCTTGGTTAGGCTGCAATCAGTCTGGGTTTCGGGGGGCTTCCCATGATGCACTGAACATTTCTTCTTCACTCACCTCTTTTCACTCTCTGTGTTTATAAACCACTATGCATTTGATCATTAGTTATTACTAAACTCTGGTTCTCTTCCACAGTGTGGCTATTATCCTGTCTCTTCTGCTCTCTTCCTTTCCTATTACACATCATTGTTTTCCGTCTCTTTTTATGTTCACTGATGTATCACTGATAGATTTATGTTTTTACAGTGAAAAATGACCTGAATTAAGGTCATATTTAACCTACTTAAATGATACACGAAAATATGTAATAATTGAATGTCCCATCAATTTCACAGTAAAACATTCCTTGAAGTTCTTCTCCACTGAAAGCCCTGGAGCCCAGAGCATCCCAGAGTTTGTGGTTGTTGCTCTTCTTGATGAAGTTCAGATAGGAAGCTGCAATAGCAACAGAAGGGGACCAGATCTTAAAACTGACTGGATTAAAAAACTCTTTAAGGATTATCCGCGGCGGCTGGAGTGGTACACATTTCAATGTTTGGATAGTCATCACTTCATTCAAGGGTCGCATTGATAGTTTAAGACAACGTTTCAACCAAAGTGAAGGTATGTGAAGGTCATTTCACTTGTTACTGCTGAAATATTATCCCGATTATTATAAAATCCCTCTAAGAAAATAATTCAAAGCACATGACAATTTGAAGGTCTTTTTTGATGATATTTTTCCCACCACACTGCTAACATGAAAAATAGCAAAGAAGAAGCAGTGAATGAATCCAAAGAACACAAAATGTGAATCCTGATAAACTGTTCATCAGAAAGAAAGAACACTACAAAGAAACAACCCCGTGTTAATTCTTTGTGGTATATTCTTTCTCAGTAGGTGCGATATCACCTTTTAACTCTGCTCACATCTCACTGGTGATTGCAGTTATTGTTGCTGTCTCTCTTTTCAGGTGTTTATATAATGCAGAGGATGAGTGGCTGTGAATGGGATGATGAGACTGGACAGATTAATGGGTTCAATCAGTATGGTTATGATGGAGAAGACTTTTTAGCATTGGACCTGCAGACACTGACATGGATCGCTCCAAAATCACAGGCTGTCATCACCAAACTGAGATGGGATACTGAAAAAGCTCGATTAGAAATCAATCAAAACCTTTTAAGTCACGAATGCCCGAGTTTTTAAAGAAATATGTGGACTATGGAAGTAGCTTTTTGCAGTCAGCAGGTAAAATGGCAGCAGGCCTAATTCATAGGCTTCACCATTTCTTAAGTACAGTAAAATTCAAAAGATAATGACACAACTGTCTGTCTCTCTCCAGTTCTTCCTTCAGTGTCTCTCCTCCAGAAGACTCCCTCCTCTCCAGTCAGCTGCCACGCTACAGGTTTCTATCCTCACGAAGCCACGATGTTCTGGAGGAAAGATGGAGAGGATATTTATGAAGGCTTGGACATAGGAGAGATCCTCCCTAACAATGATGGGTCCTTCCAGATGAGTGTTGAGCTGAAACCTTCAGTCACTCCTGAAGAATGGGAGAGGTACGACTGTGTGTTTCAGCTCTATGGTGTGAACGAAGACGTTGTCATCAAACTGGACCAAGCTGTGATCAGGACCAACTGGGGTGAGACTTTATCCTGCGGGGTTTTGTAAATATTTTTTTCTTCCTCTAGCTTTCAAATTCAAGTCCTTAATCCTTAATCCTGGTCTTACTTATTAATAACTACAAGTATAAATATAAATATAAACTATACTACTAAAAGTATTCACCAACCCATCCAAATCATTGAATTCAGGTGTTCCAGTTGCTTCCAGGGCCAAAGGTGTATACAATCAAGCACCTAGGCATACAGACTGCATCTACAAACATTTGTGAAAGAGTGGGTCTGTCTAAGGCGCTCCGTGAACTCCAGCGTGGTACTGTGATAGAAGACCAGTCATGAAATTTCCTTGCTACTAAATATTCCACATTCAACTGTTAGTGCTATTATATATCAAAGTGGAAGTGACAGGGAATGACAGCAACACAGCTGTAGAGAGTTTCATGGAATGGGTTTCCATGCCTGAGTAGCTGCATCCAAGCCTTACATCACTGCAATGGACGCAGTTGTGTAAAGCATGCTGCTTCAGCATACTGAGACATTTCGGACTATTTCATGCTCCTAACTTTGTGGAAAGAGTTTGGGGATGGCCCCTTCATACCCACCACAAAAAGCAAGGTCCATAAAGACAAGGACGAGGAAGTTTGCTGTGGAAGAATTTGACTTGCATGCACAGAATCCTTTGCAATGAACACTTTTGGGATGAATTAGAGCAGAGACTGCGAACCAGGCCTTTTCGCCAAACATCACAGTCTGATCTCTCAAATGTGCTTCTTGTTTTGTGCAGCTCTTTGTTTCAATCAGAGATGTCATTCTCATCAATTATCAGATGTGATGTGGTTATTACAAATTCTTTAGTAACTGCACACATTTTTGCTCTGTATTATAAAGTGTTGCTTTCTTTTCTTCAGCAGAGAAGCTCTCTGACGGGACCACCATGGAGCACCGTGCTCTATGGTTTGCTCTATGGTTTGTTCTAGTTTTCACCATCATTGCAGCTGTGATATTTCTGGCTTACAAAAGGAGGAAAGGTGAGAAAGGTAAGAAATTTCATTTGATCAGATTCCATCGATGTATAGTTTTCCATTGTACTTACGTAATTACATCAGACTGTAATGTAATTATTAATGTAATTCTAATTTAACCAATGAAATTCGTCTTGAGTGAAGATATTAAAAGAACAAATGCAAAACCCTGATTGTGTTTTGCCAAAACACATTCCGTTTCTTATTTATGCTCTCATTTGCTTGATAACCACTAATATTTCTGCAGAGAGAGGGTTGTGTTTGCAAACAGAAACAAACAATCACCTGCTTATTATACTTTGAAAAGACCAGAATACTTCCCGACTGTCTGTTTTTGATATTACAGCTCCAGACGATGGCTCCGAGCAGTCTGAGAAACTAAATCCACAAACCTAATTGTGCTGTAAGCAGTTCTGCTCTCCATTCTTTCATCTGGCTGCTATAGTATCTTCTGCCGTTTAACATTTAAGTTTTATAATTAATTATTTTATTTTCTGTATTTCTCCGTAAATTTGATTGTATTTTTATTTAAGATTATTTTATTATTTCCACTGACAACAGTAACAATTCTGACACTAAACAGTTTATCAGTTTCTTAGAATGCTTTGGTTTAAACAGTATACGATCGACCCTACCCAAGCAAAAAGTCACACGCTTGATCAGGGTTATTTTTCAGAGGCCTTGATTTCAATAAGTATCATGTCAAAGCCAGTACAGCTGAAACAGTTATTAAAAACAGAATAGAAAAGAAAAGCCCTTTATTGTCATTGTACAGGTACAACGAGATTGTGAAATTATTATTCAAAGTGCAAATGACCAATAATGTCCTCCTATGATGATGCAGTGTCTTAGATTATTGACCATGTTGCCTCTGTTAAAACTATTAATATACAGGGTTCACCTCAAGCACCCTGAAGAAACAGTGAAAGGTTAAAGCAGGCAAAAAGAATCTGCTGGACAGGTGAAAGAAAATATTGAAAAAATAAACTACAAATTAATTTTAAAATCTACAGTAAGGACTTCACTGCTATAAAAACAAGCTAAAATTAGCCAGACAACACTACATGTTCCAAATGATTAGCAATAAAGAGTCTAATTCTGCTTTTCTATTTTCATCCACTGATAAACTAATTAATCCCTCCAAAATCATACCAACTGAATTTTATTCAGCTAATAAGTGAATGTGATGAGGAAATATCTTAGCCTCTCATATTTATCCATCACTGACATTCTGATCAAATTACTACTACAAACACAATGTCCACATTATCATTTCCAATTTTTAAAGATCTGGAAGAAGATATTCACCAGTTAAAGGCTTGGGCCTCTTTGCTTGACTTTGATCCCCACCAAACTATTCAAATTATAAGTCATTGCTTTAGAAAACATTTAGTAAATATTATCAACAGTTCTCTACATTCATGGCATTTTTCCTGTTTCTCTTAAATCTGATGTAATCACACCACTACTCAAAAAACAAACTTAGATCCATTGTAATTAATAATTAAGACTCAGACTTCCTAATCTTTCATTCCTCAGCAAAGTATTTAAAAAAATTGTTTGCAAAAAACCAAATGAATTTCTTTGATCTCATCGCATCATTTTGGGCAGTGATTTTGTTTTGATAATCACCTCAATAAGGTTACCAGAGCTGCTTTCACTTAAGAAATTTAATTAAAGGTAATTAAACCACATTACTCCAGTATTAAAATCACTTCAGTGGCTCCCAATGCAATTTATAATTATTTTTAATTACCTATTACCTCTTTTATTACCTATTGAATTGTGGTTTGCCATTGAGAAATTGGCAGTAAGCAAAACACATAAAATAACCAAAACAGTGACAGAATCTCAGTGTTAGTTACTGTGTGTGTTTTGTATTTGGTAATGTATGTCAGATTGGTTCTGTGCTGGCTGCTTTTTTGGTATAAGTAGTCAAAGATAAAATCAGTAAGTATACAGCACAGAAAACTACTGCCGTGTCGGCATACCTTACACAAACACTGAGTTTCCACAAAACTCTTGGATGGGCTTAAAGATAACAAGCGTTGATCACATTAATGATGGTGAAATTTTCACTGAACTACAAGATTAAAATTCCTTTTATATCTGATAAAGATATTGCATTATGATCATTTATATCAGATTATGCACAGAGTTAAATAGTAAATGTCTTAAACAATACAATTTGACAGGATGAAGTACTATCACTGGTTTCAGTTTGTAATTTGAAGGTCTTACTAAAGTTAAGACCGTAATACTGAACACATTTTGGAGAGATTTATATTAACTATGTGATGCACCCTGTTCACTTACCTTTTTTTTCTTAAACTCCTTGGATTGCCCACAGGATATACTGTTGAGTAACTTTAAAAAGAATGTACTTGTAATTGCTGTAATGGTATGTGTTATGTAACTTTACGTTATGTTACGTTACGTTACATTACATTATGTTAATGATGTGCAGCATCAATGTCAGGATTTTCATGGAAATTTCATGTGTCAAACAACCAGAACCTACTGTATTCCTATTTGTACATATTATTTTTGTGGTGGGGTTTTTTGGAATCTAAACATTTTACTACGTCTTTAATTAAGCCTTCACTTGTTATAATCATTGTAAACTTGTGAATTAATGATCTTTGTCACTGTGTTTAACGTCTGGTGACATTTAGAGTTGAAACACACACATTTAAATGCACAGTTTAACAAATAAATCTTTAACCACCAAGGGGAGCCAAACCTCATTTAGAAAGACAACCTTCTGGCACCCCCTTACATTAATGAGAGGAACTACATTTTCCTTTCCCAAGACAATGCCTAATTGACCATCTACTTATTACATTAATCGTAGAACAATAACAACAGTTTTTTTCACCCAAAGTCATAGTGGGTGTGTTACAAAACTGCATATTTTTGTTCTAGAGCTATGAATCAAAATTAAATAAACAAATCTTAAAAGATCCATCCATCAATTGATCCATTCATCCCTAACACTAAGGGAGAGGTCAGCTACCCTTTGGAGAAAGCTCATTTCTTTTGGTCACCATCCAGAGCTTGTGATGATGGGCAAGAGCAAGGGATGTAAATCGACCAGTAAATCCAGAGCTTTGCTTTTACATTCAGCTCTCTTGTCACCATGATGCCCCAGTATAAAATTTTGCAAAGCTGGAAGTTTGGTCAGTAGATGTTTAATCTGTAAAATTTTTGATCTGTAAAAATGTAAAAGGATTCATATTCATATAATGATTACATAAAATACTTGTACCTATACCTATTCAATCTTGTAAACTATGTAAATTAAAATAAATAATAAACAAATGATAAGGGTGTCAAATATACTGTGTCGCTCTAAAATAAAATCAATATTTGTATATTTATTCTACATCATAACCTTAATAATATGTACTATTGAGTTAAAAGAGCTGAGGTAGGCGGTCGGCATATCCATATTCAAGTCTACTATAAAGAGAAGACTGCATGAATGTAAATACAGACGGTTCACTGCGAAGTGCAAGCATACTGTCTGCTCAAATCCAGCTCAATACAGTCAGATTGATTGGGTGCCATTTCATAATACAATGACCAATGAACAATGACCCAAAACATACAGCCAAAGCAACCAGGAGTTTATTAAAGCAAAGAAAAGCAACCTATCATGGCAGCACAGGAACCAGGGGTCTGCAACAGCAGTATCCTTGGTTTATGTGAATAAATAAAGATAATGAGTAGTTTACAGAAGAATGCCAAATTTAATCTGTGCTTAACTAAACACACCAATTCAGAGAATCTTTATAAACCGAATTTAAACACTGACCAGTTGTTTTTGTAGATGATTACACTACAAGTAATTTTAAGTACAAGGTAGCTAATTTAAGTACAGCATTTCTTAAGTACTACATGAGGGCATAGGTCCATCTGAGCCTAAAATAATGGAGGCAAGGTGAGTTTTCATCAATTAAAAAATGAGAGCATGAAAACAATTTCTTAACCCTTGAGTTTTAACAATAAAATACAATACAAAACAATGCTATGTTTTAATTGTGGGCAAGTGTCCAAAAATGTCCTCAACAGTCAGCAGATTATATGCAGAGTCATCCCATCTACAAGGATAGCAAAGCTTTCTCCTTCCTGAGCGATAGCCACCTGTACAGACAACAACTGAAGATTAAAGTTTTTGCCAGTGTTTATTACCCTTTTTCTTTATTACACTGTAAAATGTTACAATTTTATTTTTGTCTTTTGCAAACAAACAATTACTGCTACACTCACTGCCCACTTCATTAAGTACACCTTTCTAATAGCGAGCTTT
>NW_024583092.1:64360-66206 GCF_018398535.1 Haplochromis burtoni | reverse complement strand
TTTCCTTCAGACTGGCCTTAATTGTTTGTAGTACAGATTCAACAAGGTGCTGGTAAAATTCCTCAGAGATTTGTTTCACTATATTGACCTGATAGCATCACACAGGTGCTGTATTCAAATCCATGCAGATCCATGATACAAATATCCCATTCCAACCCATCCCAAAGGTGCTCTATTGGATCAAGACTTGGTGGATGCTATTTGAATACAGTGAACTGACTGTCATGTTCAAAATATCAGTTTGAGATCATTTAAGATTTTGCATCACCTTCTCCTGCTAGAAACATCCACACCGAGAACTGTTACCCAATGCATAGTTTCTTTTTTGGGACCATTCTCTGTGAACCGTGAAGATGGTTTTGTGGGAAAATTGATGTATATCGGAACAAACATGTCTCGTTCAGTGCCATTTAAGTTAGCTTTGTCCCCATTCTGAAACTTGGTTTGAACTTCGTTTGGCTGTTTTGACCACATCTAAATGCCTAGTGTTGAGTAGTTGCCATATGTTTGGCTGATCGTAGTGTTCAACACTCAACCTAATGAAGTGGCCAGTTGTGTATGAAACTCTTCAACATTTTAATAATCCCTGCAACAGTATTTTAGACTTTTTTTTCCAGACATGTGACATTAATGATAAATCTCTTTGAATTTCACACTTTTTGTCAGACAAAACTATAAATTTGACCAAATTTACGTAACTTTACAAAAGTTACCAACTCAACTATATTTAGTCTGTCCAAGGCCAGCCTGTAAGTGTGTTATTAGATAATAACTTAAATTTTAATTTATGGTAACTCACACTCCATGTCTCTGAAGATCTGGCTGCTCAGCTCCCAGCCTGACTGTTTCCTTGTGCTCATTGCTCCAAATTTTCCTGTCTTTTCTTTGAATGACAAACTCGTGAAATTATCTTGCAGTGTGTAGTATTTTTTTCCCCACTAACTTGCCCATTGTGATGACAGTGTTTCTTTCTACAACAGAGAACTGAAGCACACAAAGATTCAGATCGCTCATCATCTGGACGGTCTTATCATGGTTGGACAGGATTTCTCTGTGGTCCACACCTTCTTAAATATCCTCTCTATCCCTCCTTTAAAACGGCATGTCTCTATCCCAAAAGGTTGATTCTGTTCATCTGGATGAACAGAATCAACCTTTTGGGATTTACTTAGCTGGATGATTGAGCACGCACCAAGACGTCATGGCTCCATTTAAAACAAACCTTTAACGTGGTATTTGATTTGACCAGCAGGGGGAGCCAAAGTCCTATTGATCACGACAACTATTAGGAACTATCTGAATATTATTCCACCACCAATTTTCTTTATTCAAACCTGTGACTCAATAGGTTAACTTTAATATGAATACACACAAATAATATCAGAAATCAAATAGAAGTTAGTACAAGAGACAAAATGAGGCCAGAGTTTATATTTAATTTAGTGTATAGTATGTCAGAGTGATATTCGGGATCCATCTGATCTACTAAGCTGATGTCATAAAGAGAGTTCCCAACACAGCAAAAGAAAAAAAAATCTAATTTAGTGGAAATATACATATAATCTATTCCAGTGCCTCCAGTCAAGTGCTGCTTGAAGCTGTTAATATCATCTTTGAAGACCTGCTCTTTATAGTATACAGTGGGAAAGGGGACCACAGGGGACTGTCCTCTCCCCCTCCCTCTTCACCCTCTAGACTTCAGCCACTGCACAGAGACCTGCCATCTTCAGAAGTTTTCTGATGGCTCCGTGGTGGTTGGATGCATCAGCAGGGATGATGAGACAGAGTACCGGGCTGTGGTCGACTCCTTTGTCACGTGGTGTGAGCAGAATCATCTGCAGCTCAA
>NW_024583092.1:60192-64335 GCF_018398535.1 Haplochromis burtoni | reverse complement strand
CATAGGTTAACTTTAATATGAATACACACAAATAATATCAGAAATCAAATAGAAGTTAGTACAAGAGACAAAATGAGGCCAGAGTTTATATTTAATTTAGTGTATAGTATGTCAGAGTGATATTCGGGATCCATCTGATCTACTAAGCTGATGTCATAAAGAGAGTTCCCAACACAGCAAAAGAAAAAAAAATCTAATTTAGTGGAAATATACATATAATCTATTCCAGTGCCTCCAGTCAAGTGCTGCTTGAAGCTGTTAATATCATCTTTGAAGACCTGCTCTTTATAGTATACAGTGGGAAAGGGGACCACAGGGGACTGTCCTCTCCCCCTCCTCTTCACCCTCTAGACTTCAGCCACTGCACAGAGACCTGCCATCTTCAGAAGTTTTCTGATGACTCTGCGGTGGTTGGATGCATCAGCAGGGATGATGAGACAGAGTACCGGGCTGTGGTCGACTCCTTTGTCACGTGGTGTGAGCAGAATCATCTGCAGCTCAACGTGGCAAAGACCAAGGAACTGATCGTGGACTTCAGGAAGACCAGGAAACACTTGACCCCTGTTTCAATCCAGGGGGTCAGTGTTGACATTGTGGAGGACTATAAATACCTTGGAGTACACATTGACAATAAACTGGACTGGGCTAAAAACACCACAGCACTTTACAGGAAGGGCCAGAGTCGTCTCTATTTTTTGAGGCGACTGAGGTCCTTCAACATCTGCCAGAAAATGCTGAGGATTTTCTATGAGTCTGTTGTGGCCAGTGCGATCCTCTATGCTGTTGCATGCTGGGGGAGCAGGCTGAGGGTCGCAGATGCCAACAGCAGTCACAAGTAACGGCGTTACTAATGGCGTTACTTTTTTCAGTAACGAGTAATCTAACTAATTACTATTCCTATCGTTACAACGCCGTTACAGTTACTAACAAGAAAATGCGGGTCCGTTACTATTTTTCAACAAACAGACGGTTGAAGCTGTGTTCAGCTTACCGCATCTTATATCAGTTGCACGGAAGTAGCTGTAAGTAATCTGGACGCTACAGCTTTAAGCAGCTGCGCGCTCCCGCGGACGGTAATCACGATCACTGTCTAGCACAACACCTGGAGCTAAGGGGGCAAAACAATCGCATGAGTGCCTCGGTGAGTATGTGTCGTCCTCCGCTCCCCTCTTGTGTGGTGTCCCACAGGACTCAGTTCTAGGCCCCCTCCTCTTCTCTTTATATCTGCTTCCTCTTGGTTCTGTACTGAGAAAGCACGGCATTCCTTTCCACTTTTATGCTGATGACTGTCAGATCTATGTCCCTCTAAAGAAAAAAGGCAGATACCTTACACAGCCATTACTTCAGTGTCTCGATGACATTAAGGCTTGGATGTCTGTTAACTTTTTAAAATTCAATGATAAAAAGACAGAGGTGATGGTTTTTGGTAGCCCCACTGAGACCCCAATGTATATTTAGATTCCCTTGGCCCAGTATGTTAAGCCAACTGTCACAAACGCTGGAGCTCGTCTTTTAACTGGCACTCGAAAGTTTGAGCACATTTCCCCTGTTTTAGCTTCACTTCACTGGCTGCCCATTTCTTTTAGGATTCATTTTAAAATTCTTTTATTTACTTTTAAAGCTCTCCATGGCCTCGCCCCATCTTATCTCTCTGAGCTGCTACAGCCTTATACACCCACCCGCTCTCTCAGGTCAGCTGATCAGCTGCTCCTGAAGATACCCAGGACTGGGCGTAAACTTAGAGGAGATCGTGCTTTTGCTGTAGCAGCTCCAAAACTGTGGAACGAGCTTCCTTTAGAGATTAGACAGGCCAGTTCTTTATCTGTTTTTAAGTCACTCTTGAAAACGCACCTCTTTACCCTGGCCTTTGACACCACGTGAGATGTTGGGTTTTTATTTTTATTTTAGTTGTTTTTAGGTGATTCGATGCTGTTTTATCTTGTTTTTGTTTTAATATAGGGCTGTTTTAATTTTATGTTTTATGTGTTTTATTTATTTATTTTGCTGTTTTCTGTTATTCTATTGTTTTAACTTATTTTCTGTACAGCACTTTGTTCCTGTGCTGGGTATTTTAAAGTGCTTTATAAATAAAATCGGATTGGAATTGGATTGGATGAGTGCTGCTGTTTGACTGAGGAAGAATAAAGTAGTCGTGGTAAGCCAATCACATGACCACTTAAACACAAAGCAACAAGGAGACATATACCATCATCAATGGTTTCCAAACGGTGAAGGAGCTGTTTTGCAACCTCTCTTTTAGCTCCACCTACTGGTGAAATTGGCTTCTGGCAATGTTAAAACTGATGGATGGATTTAGATAATATTTATTATGTTTTCTGGTATTCTTGTGTTCACAATTTCATTAGTATATCTCAGTGTGTTTCAGGTTATATTTAGCTTAAAATAGGTCATAATGTAGCTTCATGCAGCTGCTGGAAGCTGGTGATAAAAAGTTGTATGCATTATATCATCATATACGTTACATGTTTTAAATATATCTTTGTATTTATTCTCCCATTTATTCTCCAAAGCTCTGTGAATTACCTTCTGTCTGAACAGTGCTACATAAAAGTTGACATGACTTCAGATGATGATTCTTTGGCTCTAATGACTCTGTTTTGAATATTAGGGTTTGATTTTTATTTACACATTGTTTCTTGAATTCCTTTCCTTCTTCCAGTTCTTCCCTCAGTGTCTCTCCTCCAGAAGACTCCCTCCTCTCCAGTCAGCTGCCACACGACAGGTTTCTATCCTAACAGACCCTTGATGTTCTGGAGGAAAGATGGAGAGGAGCTCCATGGAGGTGTGAATCCTGGAGAGATCCTCCCAAACAATGATGAGACCTTTCAGATGAGTGTTGATCTGAATGTTTCATCAGTCAAAACTGAAGACTGGGGAAGGTACGATTGTGTGTTTCATCTCTTTGGTGGTGAGGACATCATTGTCACCAAACTGAATAAAACTGTGATCAGAACAAACTGGGGCAAAAAAATATTTAACACTGATGAAGGTGAGAGAAAAATTTTTTTTGCCCATTTTGTGGATTGTCTGTAATGTTTTTTATTTTTTTGCCCTGTTATTTTTTCTCTCCGTGTGTGCTTCCGGATGTTTCGGGTCACCTGAGGGATCGCGACCCCGGAAGTGTTTCTGTGCTAGAGGTAGCCTGACACTCATCATCCACAGCCAGCTGCAGCAGATTACGCTCGTCAAGGGAGCTGTATTTAAGACTGTGGCTGAGCTAGGGTCGATGCTGGATCGTACACGTGACTCCCTGTCAGTTTTCTAGTAAGCCTGTAAGTGCTAGTCAGCTGCGATTGTGGAGTTTTCTAAAAGCTGCCTTTGTGTGTTTTTCCCCAGGAGGATTTGTGGGAATGAGGAAGCAGCAGGTGGCTGGTTCACAGGTAACGGAGCACAGGCACGAAGAGGAAACACGGAACGGGAGTCGGGAACATACAGGGATTTATTGGCTGTCGATCTTTGCTGCACTGTAAATAAACGCACTGTTCACCGCACAGAGTCTAGCATTTGGGTCCTCTTTTCCCCACATCCCCACGGTCTGCCACGCAGACTGTCAAGAGATGTATTCTAAGACACTTCTTCAGCTGAGAATCAGAGAGGAGAAACACAGTTTTTACTTGCAGCAAGGGCAGCCACAGAGCGCCCGCACGGGAGTGAGAGCTCAGGGACTTGCGCTCTGCCACTGCCCTGGTCTTTATTTATAGACATCAGTGGGTGTTTGTTCCTTACATTGGAATGTGGATGTTCATATGTGTGTGTGTGCGTGTGTGTGTGTGGTCAGAGTGTGACCCCATAAAGACTTACCTAAACCTGCTGGTCTGGAAGTTCATCTAAACAAAAGGCACTTAGACTAAGACAGACATAGCTACGTTTATCCTACCATAAAACAATAAGAGAAGGTACGACCTCTCCCATGCTCCCATAATGTGGGTGTGAATGCCAGAACACTGGAATTCACACCAAGCCTTTGCAGACTATTAAGGATCACACATCCTATCACTACACAATCGATTATACACCTCTAAGCATATATGGTTAAATATTTCTAAGCATAAATGACAATAAACAATTCAAATCTAACAAATACAAATGCAAAAAAATATATATTCACAAGTACTTTTAAAA
>NW_024583092.1:36891-60172 GCF_018398535.1 Haplochromis burtoni | reverse complement strand
CCCATAAAGACTTACCTAAACCTGCTGGTCTGGAAGTTCATCTAAACAAAAGGCACTTAGACTAAGACAGACATAGCTACGTTTATCCTGCCATAAAACAATAAGAGAAGGTACGACCTCTCCCATGCTCCCAGGATGTGGGTGTGAATGCCAGAACACTCTGGAATGCACACAAAGTCTTATAGTGAACAACAGCCTAAGTCATCAAAAGGTCAACATGCAGTATTCTACCATATGCAAACTTATATTATTAAAAGATTATACTGACTACTAAGTACAATTTTCTATTGACACAGACCATGACAGTTTCAGAAGTAAATTACTGAACATTAAGCAGAGCCAAAGAAATAACTCAAGTAATAACTAAACTAATAGATAATGTATACTCCACTAATGAGAGAAAAGAAGAGAAAAACACATTTTGGTGGGCCTCATAAAAGACAATAAAGCTGTTTTTTTAATTAATTGATCAACTTTTCAGATTTACATTATTTGATCATCATTATAGTCTTTAATAGTAAAACACTGACAGTGTATTGCATTGCAGAAGTATGTTGTGCCACGGCTGGTTTGCTTGATGTCACCCTTTATGTTTCAAGTACTCTGAGTTGAGGGTAGAGTAGGAACATATACTGAATTTCTTCATTTTCATGCTCAGCTGTCTAGTAGTGTGCATGGCTGCTGATGCCCCACCAATCTGTCAATCTCCCACTCTCCCACTCTTCCCTCAGTAATGAACAAGATTCTGAAGTAATTACGCCCCTGTCCTATGACTGTCATTCATTCCTAACCTGGAGTAGGCTCCACCCTTCTCGGACTGAGGACTATGGCCTTGGACTTTGACACATGTCAAACTCAGCCACCAGGAACCCCAGTGCAAGTCAAGGGTTGTCTCTAGCTGGTTCCAGAACCCAAGTATCCCTCAGCCTCAAGTAATAGCTCAGGCTTCTTCCCCAACAGAGAAGTGACGTTTTGTACCCAAAGCCAGTTTTGGCAACCAAAGACTGGAATGCCAAGGCCTCTGCCTTCAAACCCCACTAGAAGCTAATGGTGCCGCTCCTTCTCTGTCAGACTGCATCTGCAGGTAAGCTCATGATGCACAATTAAATAAGTTGCAGTAATTAAATATTATAATTTAATATTTAAATGACAAAACAGATCTAAAGACAGATAACAGACATGTCAGCCGAAATACCGTAACTAAGTGAATACGTAAGTTAATCCAGATCACAGATGGGTATGTTGATCGTGCTTTATAGTACCCGAACAATATATTATAAGATATTGACTGAGATTATTTGTTTACAATGATGTATTATCTGGGCAGACACTGGACGTCATACACTCCTGACTCAAGCCAACATGAAGTAATTTAGAACAGTGTTTTTGGAGAATTGACCAATCTTTTTTCTTCTTCTCTTTTTTCCAGTGATTAAAGCCTCTGACTCAAAACTTTAAAAATTGAAAAAAAAATTGAAAAAGTTTGTGAGACAGCCAACATTTGGTTCATTAAGACAACAAAAGTATTTTCGAGGCAGTTTGGATCACATGCTGTAATCACAACCCATCAAAATCCCGGGTCCAAGTTCAAAGTCTGTGACATCTTTGCTTTTAATGTGTTTAACTGCAGGTGTGTATAGCTTTCCATGTGGCGCTGTGTGGGCTGGGTTTCCAATTTCAATTCAGTGACTCATACGATTCATAGACGTCAACGGGAGCTGTAAGATCGAAAACACATAGTTATTCCACTGGTCCTATTTTGGATTTGTACATATATAATAAGACTCTCTTGTACAATATTATACCACAACCTTTTTTAAATCCACAGATCAAAGTAAAATAATAACAGTTTACTTACGAGGTGCAATTTCTGTTGCCAAAATAAAAAGGAAACAAATAATTGCAGACATGTTCAGTTTGATTAAAGAAACAGTTCAGCCCGTTTTAAGCTCTCACCTTTTTTCCTTTTGTAAACAACAAATCCAGCAGCAGCAATAGCGATGAGAACAGGAACAACAACAATGATGGAGATTAATTCTGCTCAGAAAAACAACACGATGAAATACACACATGAACTCATTACTATGATATTCATTCATCATGAAATATTAAAATCACATATTGATAAGGGGGAAAAAATAAAGTATCATCTCTGTATGAAGCTATACCGATGTAAAATAATTATGATGATTATGTGGGGAAAAAAATAACATCCTACAATCTTACAGGACCAGAGTGGTCCTGAAATATTGTATTGTCAGCTAAAGAAGTTCATTGTAGGAGGCATTTATGTAAGATTTGTATGCATGCCTTTTTCTCACCCCAAAACACCCCTAAATTCATTTAGTAACAGCGCTGCAATTGTGAGGCTAAACATAAATAAACATGATTTTTTTTATTGATTAAAAACATTAAATTCCAGGATCACTGTCATGGTTGCATAGTGTAAACAGTGAATGTGAAATTTAAATAGGATTAATTTTAAGGGCAATGGAAAAAATGGTCTTTGGGATCTCCCCGAGTTTAAACACAAAAAGTGGACAAATGCCACATATATTAAAATCAAATAAAATGAATTAAATGTGTTTCTCTCACTTGTTCTGTTGTTTTCATCCCAATTTGTTCTGATTGCTGTTTTATCCAGTTTGGTTACAATGTTGTCCTCAACACCAGAGAGATGAAACACACAGTCGTATCTTTTCCAGTCTTCTGGTCTTACTGATGAAACATTCAGATTAACAGTTATCTGAAAGGTCTCATCATTGTTGGGGAGGATTTCTCTGTGGTCCACACCTTCATGAATCTCCTCTCCATCTTTCCTCCAGAACATCATGACTCTGTCAGGATAGAAACCTGTCGTGTGGCAGCTGACTGGAGAGGAGGGAGTCTTCTGGAGGAGAGACACCGAAGGAAGAACTGCAGAGAGGGAAGGTGGAAAAGAGATGCAAAGAGGTAAACAAGCGTGAATGAATGGAAGAAGTAGAGATTCAAATCCATATGATCAATGTAGAAATACAAAGATGTATTAGCTTAGCTTCTTTTAGAGTTGCCTCCAAAATACTGTTCATACACTATACCTTCAAAGTAGTTCAGGTCAATTTTGACCTGGCTGAAAATTCCCTCATATCCCTCACACATTTTGGACAACAAATCTATTATAAATCTATACATAGCCTAACATTAATACATGGCGGATCAAGCCTTAGTGCAAATTAATTTCAGCTGGTTTAGTCCCAACTGATCACCTTTAAAAAGTGTCTCATCACCAAGGTGTCCCATAAGAAACATCTCACGAAGGGTAGACTCAACGAGCTCTCAAGACCTTTGCAACCTTATTTTTGCAAATATGCTGATGGCATTGATTACAGAAGAATTTCTAAACCACTGAAGGTTCCAGTGAGCAATGATCAGAAGAGTCGTAAAAGGTCTTTCAGTAGTTATGGCGAACTACAGAAAGACCTGGAATCAAAAGGTACAACTGTTTAAAAGACAACTAGAAGTAAGGCACTCAGCTGCCATGGCCTGTATGCACGCTCACAACTCCAACATGCTTTTTCTTCATTAGTGAAGTCTGTTGAAAGTTTTCTAAACAACATTTAGGCAAGCCTTAGAATTACTGGGGGAATATATAGATCAATGAATAGCAATACACACCATACACACAGTGTTTGGAGTTGAAAGGCACAGCACATCACCCAAAAACACCATCTCAACAGTGAAGTTGGTGAAAAATCTGCTGCCATCTACCAGGATGTTGAAGATGAAAATGGGTGGATGTTTCAGTGAGACAATGATACCAAACACACAGCCAAAGAACCTCTCAGCTGTTTTCAGAGAAAGGAAATAGAGCTGCTAGAATGGCCTAGCCAATCACATGACCTGAATCCACTTAAAAATCTAAGAAAGAGCTGAAGGTCAGACTTCATATCAGAGGCCCACAGAACGTTCAGGATTTGAAGACTGTGTGGAAGAATGAGGCAAACAGAGCAATGCAAATTTCAGGCCAAAAAAAGAACAAAACAAAGAAACAAAATAACATTTAAAGAGTTAAATACAAAATTAAGCCTAAACATTTTACCATTTTCTTTTGATATCATCAGAACAATACAGTATAAACTGTATACCGTATCTGTGAAACTGCATCAGGTCATGTGATTCCTGTTACCTGTTCTCTGCAGGAAGCTGCTCCCATAGCTCCAATACCTCTTCAGCCACTCTCGACAAACCTTAGTGAGAAGGCTTTCAATGTCTTTGAGTACAATTGTGTCAGTATCCCATTCCTTTTTGATAATGGCAGCTTCTGGTTTCAGTGGGATCCATGTCAGTGTCTTAAGATCCAGTTCAAGAAAGCCTTCTCCATTATACCCATACTGTACCATACCAACCACTTCATCAGTGTTTTCATTCCATTCACATCCACCTGTTCTCTGTAATATGTGAACACCTGGAAAGATAAAGAAAAAACAACAACAACAACAACAAAACACAGGGTAAGCAAGAAACTATGATAATATTCTACATTGTATGGGCAACTTCTATTATCTGAAATTAGCACTTTACACATGATTCAAGTCAGATCATCTGCTGACTTTTTATTATTAAAGTTTGTATGATAAATCAAGATTACAAAAAAAAGATGAGGGAGTAAACTGATTAATCCCAAGAATCATCTGACAGAGTTATAGGCTATAAACCATGATAGTTTTCAAGATATCTTTTTCAAATTTTGCGTGTGTGGCAGAGGTGTGGTCCCTGGCTCAGCCGCACGGGAGGGGCCGTGCACTGAGCTCAAGGGGCGGTACCAGGGAGGTAGGAGGGAAAAGTTGAGATGATTGGTCTAATGAGGTTATGAGGGTTTTTTTTAATTTGTATGGTGAAGTTGGAGACCAGAAGGGAGAAGAGTGTGGGCACCCAGCTGGAAAGCTGGCTGACGTAGGTGCCGAAACAAGTAAAGACACATGAGTGTAAAAGTCAATAAAAACTCCAAAACCAGGCACAAGAACAGTGTGTCGGGTCGCAGTCATTTACTGCATGATCGTAGATACAAGCAAAATTTAATTTTGGTGAAAATCAGTCAAAGTCAATGTCAAACCAAATGTGAAAATCAGTGAAAACTTTTTTTTTTAATGGATTGTCTTCAAACTGCACAACAATATATTGAGGCCTTGGGGACACGAGTACCTATGTTGGCTAAGCATTTGAACTCGACCTTCATGGTTAGTGCCCAAGGTCAGACTTGAGCTTTGAAAAATATTCAAGAAACCATATTGAGTAATATATCAAATGAAAGGTTATGGACTTTATTTTTTCAATGTCCTATGACTCATATGGGTGGATTTGATCACTAGACGAACAGCAGCCTCTACAACTCTAGCTGACATCCAGCATGGTCCTTGCCCCACCTTTTTTTGCCCCCAGTTTTGCTCCAGCTTGTCATTGGAATTGAGCGTGAGTGCGTAGCCAGATTAGAAGCTATCAATTTAGTCTGATAACTGTGTGTAAATGACTCAGGACAGACCCGACACGCACATGCTTTTCAGCATCTTGCTTTTATTATCACTCACGGTTGCTTGTTTACACATTGGATGTAGGTTTTCAGCCCACAGCCACACACTCCAACAACAACCCACACTTTAAGCCGGCGACGAGTGATTGCAGATGTCATGCAAGTGCGCCTGCCTACCCTGCACCGGCGCCGCAGACCACACCCCGCCACACTCTGCTTACATACACTGTAAATATTGAGCACTTTATGGCAAGTTAGAGTGGGAAGACTTTTGTGTTTAAAATTATTTTCCCCTTCTATATTGATCAGGAGTATAGGATTGAGAATTGTCCTTTGTTTGGCCTTTATTAAGAACTTATGTTTGTTTTATTGGGGACAACTCACCTCAAAAGCAAATGAACTGCTCCTCATTATCTGAAATTATCCTGTCCTGTTGGCGCTTTCTTGGGAATAGGAAGAGTGGGGAGTTGCAAGTTACCCCTAGGCTGGGGGCATAAGTCTAACAATTTTTTAAAAAATATACATCTACATTATGCCAATCAGACAGAGCATTATGGCCACATGTTGAATATTGTGTTGGACCCTCCGTTTGCTGCCAAAACAGCAGCTGAACCATCGAGGTATGGATGCCACTAGAGCCCCGATGGTTTGCTGGTATATAACAGATGCTTTAAGTCCTGTAAGCTGTGAGGAGGGGGCTGAATGAATCACTTGTTTGTCCAGCATATCTCACAGTGCTAGGATGGATTGAAATATGAGGAATTTGAAGGACAAGTCAACATCTAAAAATCGTTGCTGTGCTCCTCATTTCTGATCCATTTTTTCTTTGTGTTAGGGTCCATTATCATGTTGCAAGAGGCCACAGCAATTAGGGAATACTGTGAGAAAGTTGCTCAAAGCATCACACTACACTATCCTGGTGCCAGGTGTTCCTTTTCTGTGTGGAGTTTGCAGATTCTTCCTGTGCTTACATGCTTATGTGTTTCTCCAGCTAGTCTGGCTTCTTGCCACACTCCAAAATGTATATGTGAGTTAGCTTAACTGGCGATTCTAAATTGGTTACTGGTGTGAATAGTTGTCTGTCTCTCTATTGGCCCTGTGACACCCTGTTGACTTGTCCAATGTGTACCCCGCCTCTTACCCTAAAACAGCTGGGATTAGCTCCTGACCATGAACTGGATAGGTGGAAGATAGATAAAATAACAATTTCACATTAATCATTTTTCCTTAAGTATATTCCTTGATTTATATTTCACTCGCTGGGCCCACGTCCTCATTTTAGGTTTTACAGCATTTTAGTAGGTAAAAGTGAATGCTTTGACATGAATTAAGCTGCAGTTTGGGAAAGGCCACGAAGGGGACTAGCGATGGCTCCCGGGTCTTGGCAGATCCCCATGTACTAAATAGAAGTGAAGAAGTTGAAGAATGGAGAACAAGGATGGAGGGAGGGTGGGGCACGTAAATGAGAATGATCAGTTTGCAGAACTGGGGGAACCTATATAGAGGACAGCCGGAAGGAGTGTGTTTGGAGGCGTGGTCCCGCTCCTGAAATTCCGATACATAATCTCCAATAATCTGGTTTAACACAAAATACTGCACCTTCTATTTGATGTAACAGCTGCTTTACAGTAGAAATCAAGAATCTGAAGATCTTTGGCTGATCTTCAAAACACTGTTGGGTGTACAATGCCAAGTGCTGAGTGTCATTGCTGAATATTTTTTTCATCCAGTCCTGTCTTGGTTCTAATTTCTTGTTCCTGCTGTCACAGTAAACAGCCTCAGTGCCATCAAACAATACAACACCTGCAAACTCTGAGATGTTTGGGTCTCCAGAGGATCCAGTGACAGAGTGCATCAACGAGTGTTTCACTGTGGAACAATATTTACAAAATAAGTAAATAAGTACATGAAATATACAAACATCATCAGAATTATGATTAATTCACTATAATATGTTTTATACAGTCTCCCAAAGAGAACGTTAATCTCAGGTTGGTAAACTCCTGTGGCCAAACAATGGACTCTCATGGCAGTGAAATAGTCACAAGCTTTTGTCTATCAAAACATGTCCGTTAAAGCAAAAAAAAAATTTTCCACTTAAAAAACAACACACATGCGCACGCACACACATAAACAACTGTATCAGGCTGGTGGAGGCTGGTGGTATAGCCAGGACACTCACACCAGAGACCCAGTTCAAGTTCACTTCACTAACAACAAAATAGTTAAGGTTAAATATTAAAATTGTGTTTCGAGTTAAAATACAACATCGCCATGGTGACATGTTCTCCTTTTCTCTGGACACAGGTCACAAGCTACATGATGAAAAATAGTCTGCTTCCTGTTAAAATACATTACTTATGCTCACTATCCCGAAAAATAAAACGTGTCCAGCTTGGGCCAAAAGACAATCGAGAACAACAATCAGAGATATTTTTGGTCCATGATAAATATTTAAGACTTACCATTAAATAATAAAACATTTGTCATAAAATATCGATTTTCTTCATGTACTGTTTTAAGCTTTCAATAAATTGCAAAGATTTCGAGAAAGATTGCATTTAGGTCTTTTCGGTTTGTGAATAATAAATGATCGAGAATGAGCTATGCAGAAAAACAATGTCAGCAACTAAAACCAATAGTCTAATAGTCAATAGTCTGCCAAAAAATATTACAGATATGTAGCTTTTGAAATCTTCTCTAACGGGGTAAATCTGATATAAAACTTTGTGCAGTTTTATGCTCCATTATCAAAATATTTCTAATTATATATCACCTATATATCACCTCATTAAGAAAAGTAAAACTTTTAAGCATAACTGATAAAACCCGATTTTGTCTGTCTCCTGTTTATATCCTCTTTATTATTGTAGTGACGCATTTAAAAGAGAGAGAAATAGAGGGGGGCTGTTGTTGGAGTTCAAAGTCTTTCTTACCTGCAAATAAACCATGGTAGAAGAGAGGCAACAAAAGTAATATCATCTTCTCTTTATGATTAAAGCTGTCGGACCAAGAAACCATGAAAATCTGGAGGCCTTGAAAATCCGAAAGAGTACAAATATCAGATTCCTGCCCCTCCCACATGCGTTGAAGTTCTGCCTCCAAAGTAAGCGATTAATGCTGTGCCATGACTTAACCCTCTACAGCATAGCGTTGCCCTGAGGCAACAAACCACATTTTCATGCCTTACGGTGGCCCTTCAAAAAAAAACAACTTTTTTTTTTCAAATAATGCTACCAGACACATCTCTTTCCGATAAAATGATGAGTTGAAGGTGGTGTGACTTTCATTTTGGTGGGGGAGGACCCCTTTCTGCAAGCTGCATTACATGAGGTACATCTCCATTAGGAGTCAAGATAAAGATCACTATTTTACATGTTTATAGTGAAATAAATGTATATTAAAAAATACTTGCATGTGCATGAATATGTTAGGAAGCATATTTGATTGTTTGTGCTACTTTTGTAAATTTATTTATACAGTAAAACTGTTAATTTTTATTCGTTGCCTAAAGGCAACACTGCGCAGTTAGCCCAATTTTTTTCAGGCAATATAATGCATTTGGATATGTGTGTAGAGATGTGTTTGTGTGCATTTATATGATCATAGTCAATGTTTTTTACTTTACAATCTACTCATAATTACAGGACATGGATGTAAATACCTTTTATGGAAGGAAACCAAGGGAATGTGCACTTTCTGTCCTCAGAAAGTGAGGACAGTGAGCTTTCAGGGAGTGACATTGAAGTAGAGGAGTGGATCCCTGAATGAGGTTTGGGGGACACTTAGGAGCTCAGGGGTCAGTTGGTAAAGTAATTGTGTATGTGTGTGTTAGTGCCCACATAGCAAGCAGGTCTGGCCAGGATCTGGTATCAAGTCGGCACTGCTGGCCGACTTCTGGCATGATAAGACGTATGTCATCCAGATATAGGCCAGGCTTGGCATGGATGGCACTGTCTATGTGATGGCATGCCATATCTGGCTTGATTGTGGCTTGGTTTATGTGGCCCAGGCCCACAGAAAACAGGTCTGGCCCAGATCTGGCATCAAGCTGGCACTTCTGACTGACTGGTGTTTTGGCAGAGTGTATGTCAACCAGATGTGTGCCAGGTCTGGCAATGACGCCACTGTTTATGCGATGGCATGCCATATCTCAGGTGGTAGAGTAGGTTACAAACTGATAGGAAGGTTAGTGGTTCGATCCCTGGCTCCTCCAGTCTGCATGTCAAGAGTGTGAATGTGTATGAATGTAGTTAGAAAGCACTCAGTTAAGCAAAAGTGGGTGGATGTGGCACGTTGTATAGAGCAGTTTGAGTTATCTGGGAGAGTAGAAAAGCGCTATATAAAAATCAATCCATTCACTGTCTGAACAGAGTTTCGGCATGTTACTTTTGCACTGTTTTGCATGTTCTGGCACATGTTGTTATTACATGGCTTGATTAAGGTACACATTAGGCTGACATCTGGGGCCAGAGCTGAAACCGTTCTGGGCCAGCACAGGACCAGCAGTGTGTCTACAACTGCCCTTAATTGCACTCACCTGTCATATGTTATATAAGGACTGCATTCGCCTATAGTTCACTCTTTCTTCACTCCCACACGGGGCGGCAGCGGAAGTGAGGTTCTGTTTACATCTTGTGATTTTGTATTGTTTAAGGTAATGAGTAACTTAAATCTCTTTGTTTCTTTTCAGCGTTAGCAGTCCATGTGTGTCTTTCCTTACTGATTCTTTAAATAAAAGGAGAATCTTGTAAATGCTTGATGACTGTTTAATCTCATTCTAATCGAATGAGCCCATGATGGTAACAACTTCAAATCTCTGAACCTTCCTTCTCAACAGGGGACTAAAAACAAAAAGTCTAAACATTACACATATAGCATGACATATCTGGAAAAAATCCAAAACAAATCATCATTATTGATCATTCACCATCCATTTGTGGTTTTCCTGCCAGCTGTAGGTGGGCTTATTTTGGGCCGTTTCTGAGGGTAAGAGCAAATATATTTTTTTTAGATTGGAGGACTTATTTCATCAGAGTTGATCTGGTGGGTGATGGTTTGAATCTTGCACAGTTTCAAGTCCAGTCCATCAGATTTTCAATGTCTGATCATCCTGGAGCGTTAACAATTCAGAAAGGATGAAGTTATTTGTGTAGCTTCTCTTCTGCCCTGCTTTATTTGCAGGTAAGAAAAACCATTTAATCAAATCTGTAAACAGCAGCATATTTGTTTTGCTTTTGTAGGTAATTCATAGACTAAATATCAATGCTCATTTATTCATTTTATGAGCATATAAAACAGGATTCAGACAAATATATGTTTTACCATGTGTATGACTTTGGAATTTTATTGGTGTCACAACTCTTTTTCATTGCTATCATAAATTATACAGATGTAAAGGTTTGGTGTAAACAGTGTGAAAGGAGTCAGGTTTTCTTATATAAAAGGTTCAAATCAGATAAATCTGTTTTGAACCTTTAAGTTTTAAGATGATTATTTTCAATATTTTTGTCGTTCAGAGAAGGGAAAACTTTTATTTTCTTTACTCACACAGGTTTATTATTTACCTATCAGTTAATCAGAGTCCAGTGGAAGCAAATATGCTGTGAAGGTGGTTTAGCTCAGCATCCAATCACATTCACATGCCCTCTGATCACAGCAGTATGTAATATTTGATTGTGATTTATCAGTTCACAAGGAACTAAATACTAACAATTCAGTCAGATGTTTCAGTGATAAAGCGATGAGGTACTATGTAGAGTGTTTTGTATCAATACTTCAGCATGCAAAAGAAGAATGACTAAGGTATCAACTGAGTATTAATTGTAATCACAGAGTCACATACATCAACTATCAGGTGCTTTCTAATTTGTTCCTCGCATTGCAGGTGTGGCATTTTTTTTATTTCAAAATTAAGAAATTTGTGAAATCTCAAATGGGGAAACACTGTATTTAGGTTTTTTTTTGTTTTTTGTTTTTTTTTGTGTTTTAATCCATACTGGGAAATTTAACATAGGTCCAAACACCCACAGTCTGAAATAAGTCTAAGTCTCAGAGCTACAGTGAAGTGACTGTATTACAGTAGACTGAAGATCGTACAGAAAATGATCATGTCTTCTATCTCTAATATCTGCATCTATGACATGGATGAGTAAAGAGGTGCAGGTTAACAACAGGAGTTGTTATACTCTTGTCTGGTAACCAGACAAGAGTATAACAACAATTGTCCCTGGGTTTCTGTTAGGAGTTTTCACTTCTCTGTTTTCTTGTGGTATGTACTGTCCTTTGATTTTCCACAGTCTGTATCCTCAATGATAAAAGAGAAAGAAAAAAGAAAATCACCAGATTCTTCCAGTAGTTGGTGACAATTTTCTTGTCATTGTTGTATTATTGTTGCATTTCCCAAATCATTAAAATAACCCCTCATAGTTCACATTAAATTCTCAGTGCATTCTTCTTCAGGGTCACTCATATGTGCAAACATTCATCTAAAACGATGTCATATTTTAATCAGACTCAATAAGATCAATGATTGCATCATACAAACTAAATAAATAATTCAATAATTAAAAAATAATCATGTTTTGCTTAAGTGAATTTCTCAATGAGCTTTATGATGATGTAGCTGTAATCACATTTAAAATTGTCTAATATTCTTCATGAAATACAAAAATGTGTCTTTAAGCATTTAATATATTTTATGTTTTTCTGTTTTGAATACAATAAAATTAGAAAATCATTGCATTCCGTTTTAATTTAGGTTTAAGACAGCATTTGTTTTAAATAGGGGTTGCATCTACTAGGCTATTATTATTTTAGATGAGTCAAAATCAAGTTAACCCTCTCAGGCTCAAATTAAGTTTTTGTTGCTAATGCACAAAATAATACCTGCAGTGGTACTTCTGAGTAAAAAAAAACCCTCATAAAATATGTATGTGGGGTAATCAGGTTGTTAACTGTTAAAGGTTAACTGTTGCAAATCTGCAACGCCTGCCCTGAGAGGGTTAAAAAAAATTTTATATGCAAAGCATTAAAGTTGATAAAAAATAAATTAGTTTTGATACTTTAACATAAAGCTTTCATTTTTAATAAAGCACAAGTGTTTTGTAAGGGGAGTCGTGGGCGGCTCTTGACCCCGAGTCATAATCTTGATCGCAGTCTCTAGGACAGGATGTTATGTTTCACATGCACTTCGGCACAATGCATAAACGCTTCCTCTTTCAAGTGAATTAATCCCAGAGCTAAATTAGAACAATAGCTCACTGCTTTGGTCCTATATGTATAATCCAACTAAAGTTATGATGGGAAGGTTCTTATTGTTGCTTTTCCTCTGTCACTTTTCATCATCAGGTAAGATTCTTCATATTTTCTTTGGATACTTGCACTAGGTCTGTCTTCAGTTTCACTTTTACAACTAAATGAAAATATGTTTTAATGAGAGGAGAGAGAGATCGTGTACAGTTGTATGTTTTACATTTGCTTCCATACATCACAGACCACAAATCAACTTTTGAAAAAAGAAAAAAAAGAAGATAAATAGCGATGTCGACAGATTAATGTGCTGTCATATCCACTTTATATTATACAAGCCGTTTTCAGCAGCTAACTGGGAACTGGGACAGCCAGACTTTAAATACAGGCTTTTTACTTTTTTGTAATTAATAATAATATATCAATTAAAAAAAAATCTCTTCTCCAACAGAAATCTTGTCTTCAGAATAGGCTGTAGTTTGTGGATCATTCCTCACCGCCCGCTCAAATTGCGCTAGAGTAGTAGAGTAGAGCAATAACAGGTGTAATCCAAATCCATCATTACATATTCAGAGGGTGGACCCTCCTTTCTCTGTCATTATTATTTGTGTATATTGTAGCGTTCCTCCGACAGAAGACAGAGACAATCGGTATTCCGTTTACTGGCTGTTTATTAAGAACAGTAACACTTGTGGCCATGGCCAATGCCAAAACAACAGGGAAAACGCTCTCTCCGGAATCAAAACAAACCCCCACTCTTTCACTTCCCCAACTCACACTTCACACAGGCTGAAGAACAGTTAAAGTATGTTTTCTGTTGTCTTTGTGCTTGGTGGAAATGTGCGTGTACACGCTACCTTGCTCTGACAGCACAGACGTCCACCTTTGCTTTTTTAGAGATGCAGCTCTGCTTTTTATTCTGGTGTGTGTGTGTGTGTGTGTGTTTTAAACATATAAACACAGTAACAGGAGAGTTTGCAGAGTGAGGCTCAGGAGGTGAGTTGAAGGCTGTCCACTTAATACGTTAGAAACAGTTTGTTATTTTATTTTCCTTTTTGGCTAAAAGAAAAGCAAAAGCACTATTATTTAACTCAGGAATGAAAGGTCAAAAACTACATTTGAGTCAAGTGAGCTACTGTCAGTCTAGCTGGTGTACTATTGTGGGGTAGAGGGATAGTTAAAGGAACTGAGATAGTCTGTTTTCCCACAGGATGTAAAATAAATGGAAATATTAAAAGTTATTCTGACGCTACTGATGTTGTTGTCTAAGGTTTTCTGTGTTGTATAAGTCAAAATTGGCTGTTTTAATGAAAGTTTTAGCCGACTGGTCTCAGGCCTTGTACAGTATGAGCAGAAGCAGGTGGAGATAACAGCACATAGACATAGCACTCATTATTATAATATAATGACAGTATTAGAGCTGCAACATTATGAATACTTTCTATGTATGAACAACATTATCACACTGAAAGATCATTATTTGAAAATATGTTTTTATCAATGTTAACATTCTAAATATGACAATAATTCATCTGAGTGATGCCCCACACCTTCTTCAAATCAACAATTGATGTCAAACGTTTGTGCTGCAAAAACCTTGGTTTTTGGTGCTATCATTTTAAATATTCTGGAGGTCATCCAAGGCCAAGCAGCCCCTTTCTTTACAGTGAAAAGGCAGTGAAACATACACCAGTATTGGATTTTTTTTTTTTTATCATGATCACACTCTTTAAAAGTAAAAATCTAGGTTAACTTTTAATAGTTAAAATAAACTATGCATTCTGACGGAGAAAAAAACTATTTGCAAAATACAAAACTATCTGAAAAATGTAGGCATGCTTCCTGTTAGAAAACTCAGAATTGTCAAATTACATGTATTTAGAACCTTTTGAGCATCTCAAGTTTAATACAGTAACTTCAAAACAATAGCTAGTTCATCACAAACCAGCAGAAACCTAGCAGAGTTGATTAACACCAATTTTATCTGTTTTCGTTAATGTTGGGGGGCTGTTTGACCTTGGATAACCTCTAAAAAAAACTCTAAAAGCTTTTATTAATATCTTTAAAACAAAATCATCACAAACAAAAATTTTTGCAGCACACACTTAGCACAAACGTTTGACATCAATTTTGTTTGATTTGACGAAGGTGGGGGAGCCACCTTCACTCATATCATTACTCCACAAATAGCTAAGTTGTCTAGCTAGCCTTACAGAAATTGAATGTTTTGGGGCTATTCACATAATGTTCCCAAAAGATTCTCTTAAGGTCAAAACTTTCAAGGACCCTCCTAAAAAAACAACCTTTAGGGAATATACCCTGAAGATTGAAGGATATTGTTTGTGTGGAAATCATGCTAACCTGGTTACTTAATAAACAATCAATTCTTAATGAAATAAGTTAATATGAGGGTAAGCACAAGCCTTCAGCAGCCAGTTTGAATGGAATGATAAGACACATTTGCTCATTTTGTACTTTATGATGCCACAATGTTACATTATACTGAACATGTCATCAAATCAAATCAAATCAAATCACTTTTATTGTCACATCACATGTGCAGGCACACTGGCACAGCACATGTGAGTGAAATTCTTGTGTGCGAGCCCCACAAGCAACAGAGATGTGCAAAACACAACAACACAAACGAGCAAAATACAAGAATGGCCAACCTGAAACTAATAAATATATGTACAATATATAATAGTGTATGCATTTCTGGATGTGTATACTAAATGTTTTTCTACGTGTGTGTGTGTGTGTGTGTCATCTATGTGTATATTTCCCAAACTATCCGAAGGTCTTAAACAGCTGACAGGTGGGTAAAATGTTGACTTGTGGTTTGTACGAGTCCAGTCAGAGCACTGTTGTTTTCCCACCCATCCATTTTCTTCTCTTTATCCAGTTTAGGGTAGCATTTGAACTGGAGCCTATCCCAGGTGCCCATTTAAACTTTACTAGATATTTGGATGGATGGATGGATGGATAATTTGTACAGATACACATGTACATTTCCATGAACTGGATGTAATTTTTTTTTTAGCAAGGTCTTTGAACTTGTCATGCTGTAAGAAATGCTTGTCAGCAGTTTTGGCTTCTTCCTGTGGATGCAACATCTGGACTATAGAGAGTGGAAGATGGAAATTGGACATTTGTTTAAAGACTAAACACTAAGCTATTTACGCTTATACATAAAAATCCTGTCTTATTGGTTGCATGGTGAACAATTAGAAGAACTGCTTTGTTGCCCTTAATCCCACCATTATAAACCCAGGGAGAGTTACTTTAGGCTCCACGAACAATACAGTAACTGAGTAGTTTGAGATGTATCTGAGAAAGCAGTTTTTTCTCAGTGTTTCTGTTGAGAATGTTTATTTCTCATTAGTTCTAATTGACAAATGCATTCAGGTTTCATTGAAGATGTACACCAAACAGCATTAGCATATTATCTGTGATCTCAGTTAAACCTTTATTTTGGAAAGGATTTTTTAGAAGTTACTTAAAGAGTTAATGACAAAATATATAAATCTTTAAATATAATGCTGAGTAGTTAAAGAAAGTTGTCTATATAACAGCAATGCCATCTAATTCAGAGTCTCATCATTGTTACAGTGAAACACTCCTTGCAGTATTTCTTCACTCAAACAACTGGAGTCCAGAGCATCCCTGAGTTTGTGGCTGTTGCCCTTTTTGATGGAGTTCAGGGAGGTTACTATGATAGCAGCACAAGAAGAGCAGAACCCAAAACAGAATGGATTAAAAAGCTCATGCAGGATGATCCTCAGCACCTGCAGTGGTATGTTTATCAATCTTTGCACACCAATGAGGTTTTCAAACATTACATTGGGAGTTTAAGGCAACGTTTCAACCAAACTGGAGGTATGGTTTTGTCTAAACTGTTACTGCTGAAAATATTTGTATTTATCCTGATTTGGTTTAAAATAGAAAACTAAAAGTTTTTTTTTAATTAGGTTAGATATAGAATGTAAAGTATGATGATGAGATCTGCTACTTTACTCAGAAAAATGAAAAAAAAAAAAAAAAAAAGAACAGTGAAAGAAGCAGAGAAAAAATGTGAACCTTCCACAGTGACCACAAGATAATAGACTGGTTTTTGGGCCAGTAACTCACACCAAGATTACTGTCCCTCTGTTTTTGTGTCTGTAATGCTGACATCTTGCTGGTTTCATGCAGTATTTTCTGGCTGGCTTTTTACAGGTGTTCATATTTTGCAGAGTATGAATGGCTGTGAATGGGATGATGAGACTGGAGAGGTTAATGGCTTCATTCAGTACGGTTATGATGGAGAAGATTTTATAGCATTGGACCTGCAGAAACTGACATGGATCACTGCAAAACCACAGGCTGTCATCACCAAACTGAGATGGGATACTGAAAAAACTCGATTAGAACACAATAAAGAACTTTTCATCCATAAATGCCCTGAGCTTTTAAAGAAGTATTTGCAGTATGGGAGGATCTTTTTGCAGACAGCAGGTAGAATTACAGAATCTGATGTAGAAAAAAATAGAAAATTTATATTGCAATTTAAAGACAACGTAGCAACTTCCTATCTCTTTTCAGTCCTACCTTCAGTGTTTCTCCTCCAGAAGTCGTCCTCCTCTCCAGTCAGCTGCCATGCTACAGGTTTCTATCCTCACAGCGCCGTGATGTTCTGGAGGAAAGATGGAGAGGAGATTCATGAAGGTGTGCATCACACAGAGAGCCTCCCCAACAATGATGGGACCTTCCAGATGAGTGTTGATTTGAAACTTTCAGTCACACCTGAAGACTGGCAGAGGTACGACTGTGTGTTTCAGCTCTCTGGTGTGAACGAGGACATCATCACCAAACTGGACAAAGCAGTGATCAAGACAAACTGGGGTAAGACTGGATCCTGCGACGGTTATGAATCATTTTTACAGAGTAGTTAGGTGAGTACTCACATGTGAGTTGGTGCACCAACCCTCTGCATGTACTCTTTTACTACATCCACAGATCCTCTCTGTGGTCTTTCTCTTTTCCTCTTGACTGCCTGGTCCATCTTTAACAACTTTAACAAGCTATGTTTTTCACAAATAGAATTACATATGCTATCATGTATTATCATGTTTTTATAATGGTGTAAAGGTTTTACATTAAATTATTACATTTCTTGAGGCGATGTTGGATAAGCTGACCTTTGCCACATTTATATTCACCAATCCAATCAAACAATACTTTTAGCAGTTGATAAAGAACTAATTAATAACAAATCAGTAAGATGCTTCACTGAAAAGGGAACATAAATAGCAGAGAACGGAAGTAAGTAAAACGTAATGAAATACTATATGTAGTGTTTTTTATCTTCAGTGTGCACAAGACGAATGTCTAATGATGGTGTATTAACTGAGTATTAATGGTTTTGTGTCGCCTCTTGTTTCAATCAGAGATGTCAGCTGCATTAACTATCAGGTCCTTACTGAGTCTTTCCTCACTTGTTCTTTAGTTCATTTGTGCTCTGTGTTATAAAGTGTTTCCACATTTTGTTCAACAGAGAAGCCCGTTGACATCAGAGCCACAGTGGTTGTTCTAGCAATTGTCCTCATTGCAGCTGTTGCAGTTGGGGCAGCTGTGGTGTTTGTCGCTTACAAAAGAAAGAAAGGTGAGAGATCTGTAGGGGAAATGTTGATTTTAATTTTTGAATTTTGTTAAATGACAAAAATCTGCAAAAAACTCTAAACATCACATAATACAGCGGGGAAAATAAGTATTTGACACATCAGCATTTTTATCAGTAAGGGGATTTCTAAGTGGACTATTGACACAACATTTCCACCAGATGTTGCCATCAAGCCAAATATTGAATGTCATACAAACAAATCAGAACATTGAAGTATACAAGTTGAATCATATTAAATAAAGTGCAATGACACAGGGAATAAGTATTGAACACACTTTATTTAATACTTTGTAGAAAAGCCTTTGTTGGTGATTACAGCTTCTAGACGCCTCTTGTATGGATAGACCAGTCGTCTGCATTGCTCAGGAGTGATTCTGGCCCATTCTTCCACACAAACGGTCTTTAAATCTTGAAGGTTCCTTGGGCCTCTTTTATGAACTTTAATCTTCAGTTCTCTCCATAGATTTTCTATGGGATTTAGGTCAGGTGATTGACTGGGCCATTCAAGCAACTTGATTTTCTTTCTTTGAAACCACTTCATTGTTTCCTTGGCCTTGTGTTTGGGATCATTGTCTTGCTGAAATGTCCACCCTCTTTTCATTTTTAGCTTCCTGGTAGATGGCAGCAGATTTTTATCCAGAATGTCCCGGTACATCTCTCCATTCATCCTGCCTTCAATAATATGAAGTCTGCCAGTACCCCTTGCTGAAAAGCAGCCCCAAACCATGATGCTACCACCCCCAAACTTAACTGTTGGTATGGTGTTCTTGGGGTGGTGAGCAGTGCCATTTCTTCTCCAAACATGGTGTGTAGAATGGCTGCCAAAAAGTTCAATTTTGCTTTCATCTGACCATACTATAGTCTTCCAATAATCCACAGGCTTCTCCAAATGCTGTTGCGCAAATTTTAACCGAGCCTTGACATGCTTTTTGTTCAGCAATGGAGTCTTGCGTGGTGAGCGTGCATGGATGCCATGGCGGTTCAGTGCATTGCTTATAGTTTTCTTTGAAACAACAGTACCTGCTGATGCAAGGTCTTCCTGAAGTTCTGTCCGAGTGGTTCTTGGCTCTTGGAGAACTCTCCTGATTATTCTTTGGACTCCTCGGACAGGGATCTTGCGTGGAGCACCTGATCGTGGCAGGTTTATGGTGAACTGATGCTCTTTCCATTTCCGGATAATGGCCCCCACAGTGCTCACAGGAACATTCAGCATTCTGGAAATGCACCTATAACCATTCCCATCACAATGCTTTTCAACGATAAGATTACGAAGATCTTGAGAGAGTTCTTTGCTTTTACCCATCATGAAGTCTTTCCTGTGTGCCTTCTGGGTAATGAGGAGCCTTTATAGGCCATCAATTAGGACTAAAGCAGCTGATATCAATTAGTACTGATAGGGGACAGGATTTCTCTATCAATACTGACAGATTTCAGGTGATCTCCTGGCTTTCTATGTCATTTTGCCCCTTGTTATCTTCATGTATTCAATACTTATTCCCTGTGTCATTTCACTTTATTTATTATGGTTTAACTTGTATACTTCAATGTTCTGATTTGTTTGTATGAATTCAATATTTGGCTTGATGGCAACATCTGGTGGAAATGTTGTGTCAATAGTCCACTTAGAAATCCCCTTACTGATAAAAATGCTGATGTGTCAAATACTTATTTTCCCCGCTGTAAGTCTCAGAGCCAAAGTGAAATTATTATATTATAGTAAACTGATGATGTGAGAAGCATCAGTGTAATAGATAATTACAGAGCTGCTGATCTTCATAGCTGTGCAGAACACCATTTCTCTACCTGTGAACTACATTTGAGGAAAAGAGTTTGCTCATGTGGAACAGCGTAGAACATACTCCTGCAGGCATTTAGAACATAAAGCACACTTATAATCTCATCACTACTCTCTAAAAACATTAAGCATCACAGGAACTCTTGTTTTTATTATGTTGTGTTCTTGTATTTTATGCTGTTGTATTCATGGCTTCTTGATAATGGGACTTCCCTATTCATATTTCTGCTTGCCTGACTCTTTGTTGCACGTTTATCTAGAGAGTTGGAGCGTGTTTTCTAACAGAAATCAACATTCACTGTACATTATAGAAAATTTTAGTTTTATCTTTTTGTTCTTACAGCTCCTGACAATGTCTCTGAACAGTCTGAGAGACTAAATCCACAAACATGACCATCATTCAAGCTGTTCTGTGCTCCACTCTCTGTATGAGTTTAGTCTGGCTGTTTCAGTTCTTCCACAGTTTGAGGTTTTACATGTTATATGCAGTAATGATTAAAATTCCCAGCAGGTAACATAATAACATCTTATAGAAGCTTTTTGTTGTTTATTTGTTGTTTATTTTAATGGCATACACTGCAAAAATATACCTCAAATGAAGCTCAAAGATTGATATAGAATCACTTCAAAAACATAATTTATCTTGGTTCATTTACATTTAGGATTGTAACCTCTTCTGAAATGTTTATGTATTGCTCCCCTTTATTAAATCTTTTGCATAATAAGTAATTCACTACCCAAATAATCTTTTCATCTAATAAATGAATAATTAAACACTTAGAAACACTTCCTATTCAGTTTTCATGACATTATTCTTCTTTCTCTATGTCTTTCACACATAAACCAGAAGAACTCTTTGACAGCTGGGCACCATGTGCTGAAACACGTGTACTACGACCTGATTACGATGTTATGTGATTACATATGGAAAGAAGTATTTCTCAAGAGTGTTACAAATGTGTATGTGTAGTCCTTTAACTTTTTACTTTTACCTAAAACAAACAAACCAATCAAAAAACAATATTTTCAATATTATTAACAATATAAAAAATTGCTATAATTCCTTTATCATAATAACACTTAGCTTAACTGCATTTCATTCCTTTAACACTCTGTATTATCTGTTATTTACTCTCCAAAACTATATTTCCTTTTTTGTGCTGTAAAAATGCTTCTATGCTATAAGGCTCTTTTTATTAACCCCTTAGCAGTCCTATCAGTCCCCTAAACCATCCAATGTACCGTGGGCGGTACGTCCGACTGCTAACAGGTTAATAAAGTTTAATTGAAAAACAAAGTTCACTCTGAGCTGCTCTGTGTGTGTTTCTTTCAAAGAGAGAGAGACTCACAGAGAGGGAAGTAATGACATCAAAATTGAATTTAACTGAAAGAGTTTTGAAATGGTAACTTTTAGCATAACCTTAATATACCTTTTTTTTAAGTATACCTGTAAAGTTCAGTTCTGGGTTTCAGTTCTAATCATCATGTCAGAAAAGATCAACTTCAAATCATTTAACGGTCACCAGCTGACCCCACCATTAAAAAAATAAGTCTGTTAAAATGAAAATAAAAGTAACAGTCACAGTTGAAGGGTTATCTTTTACACCACAGTTACTGTTGATCCAAGGGCGTAGATTTGGTTTTGGCATTGGTGGGGATGGATGATTCAACCACTGAACCCTGCCCCGTTCCTTTTTATTTTTCCTTTTTGTCTTTGCTTCTTGATAAAAAAAAAGAGAGAGAGAAATATACTTGCCTACATATGCTATTCTACATGCTTTTAAACCATTTAAAATTACAATTCATAGTTTTATATGTGAATTATATAATGTTAAATTACTATTAAACAAACAAGCCTTTTATAAAACATGTCTACAAAAGGGAAGAATTTCATTTTAGACACAATCTTGTAAAGTGCGTCTCTCAAAGGAACAAAGGATTCACTTTTATCCACACCAAAATACCAGGATATCTTGTTACATCCAAACTTTAAATCATCCATTCTTCCTTTCCTTCCAATTTCTTTGTATGCAACAGCTATGCGAACATCACTCGGCATATAACCAGCACTCCACTCTACTTCCCAATAGTGGCGACCAGTCAGTGGCTGTTTGCACAGAACCTGTGTATGCTTATCAAATCTCTCTGGGTGATCTGGATAGGTTTGCCACTTCCCACATGTTGCCTTCTTGTTGTCTTCAGATAGAGTGAGGTAGTTATTTGCAGTGTCTGGGTCCAGAGTGAGATGACAGTAATCTGAATGAAAGGCAAAAACACAATCTTTTAGGAGTCATCTACATAATCATCCACTTCAGTCAAGTAACCTCTAATATTAAAAAAAAAACTATTTGGTTTTTGTTGATAATTACAACAATGCCTTTAAATATTTGATGATTTTGAAAACTAGCAATCTCAGAAGTAAATACTTACTCCAAAGAAAATGACTTCGCTTTTTTATAGTTCTGGGATCCCGTATCTTGGGCTTTGAAAAATGATCAGTAATCATTCTGCCCTCCTTGTACTGATAAATGGTGGCTCCTTTGTAATTCTGGTGTTGTATAGCTGCTACAAGGAAACAGAGCTGGGTGCTGCTCTCGTGTGCTCTGTAAAGATCCATGAAAATGGCTGCTACTTCTTTCATATGATCCAAGGTATTGTTTAAATAATACCATGGGTCTTCATTGGCCATTGCATCAATGTTGAGGTCAGCATCTTTCAAACCGGTGAAAACAAAGCAAAATGCATGATTTACACCTGTGGCAAGTACTGCTCTATCTAATTCTGACTTATTTTGAACAATCTTTATTCCCTCCATCCTCCCTAAAAATGACCTGATGATGTTGATTTCTCTCTCTCTATAGTCAAGGCACTTGCTAAGATTTCCCAGATTGTATGGTGACTTGTCTAAGTCATCAAAAACGTCGTTCAGTGAGCTCTCATCCGCTCTACCTTCACGAATGGAGGGAAGCACTCTTTTCAGAGCTCGTTGGAGGTGAGAGATTTTATCACTACACAACTTCTGAAAGTTTTGTAGGTACTTTTTAATTTGTGGGAAATGCTTACACCA
>NW_024583092.1:3516-5516 GCF_018398535.1 Haplochromis burtoni | reverse complement strand
AAGAATCACAGGTGAAATTGGATGATGACTTGGTGGTTCATGACTGTATTTGAAGCACATGTGTGACTGCATGTATTTGGAATGTCTCACTGTTATTTATCAGGTGACAGAGGCAGCTCTGCCATGTTGTAGCTCGACAGAGGTGAAGAGGCGAGGTCACAGGTGACTGACTGATGATTTGGTGCTATAGATTAACTAGTATTTATTATCATGACAATTGTTAGGCTGCTGATGTAAATTGTTTCATTAGTGTATATTTGACAAAGAATCTGAATTGACATGTCTCACTTTTTATATGGCACGAATCAATGTGTTATTTTATCAGGTAGCAATATGTCCTAGTGCAGTCAGAGGGGAAGAGCCAGGGCCAAAGGTGAGGCACATCAAGCACAGAATAATAATTTTAATCTGAGGATAAAACGCATGTACTGAGGCTGAAAGAAGCTTCAGTGCTCTCAGAAGACTAAAAAGATGGCTAAGGTCAACAATGACTCAAATGAGATTAAACAATGCTGCTGTATGCCATGTCCACCAGGAGAGACTGGACAGTATAGATGTAAAACAAATATGCCAGCAGTTTATCTCAGTTAACGAGAGGAGCAGGCATGTGTTTGGCTCCTTCACATAGTGGACATTGAGTTGTTGTGTGGGGCACCAGTAGTCCATGTCTGTTGCTGTAACAGTAGTTCATGTTTAGAATAAAACATCCCAGCTCACTGATTGATCGGGGCAATAGTGCCTAAAATGTTGCATAATTTTGCTGAGAGATCTTTTACTTTGTGGTAATCTTAGATGAGTAGTTTTATGGACAAAAACCACCAGGTCATTCAGTGTTCCCTTAGTGCTAATGTATAAGAGATGTTGGTGTACTATAACTGAAGTAATGTTGTTAAGTCCTTAAAGTCATATTCTTTTATTGTCATGACTGTATTTGAAGCTATTTTTATTTTGTATGATACCTGATTTATATGGAATATGGCTGAAGTAAACTAAAGTCTAAAATACTTAGTCAGTCATAGCATACCATGATAATACGGTGAGGATGGTTTTTTCTCTTACTAGATTGGGCAGAGTTGGTGTGTATCTGGATTGGCCTGCAGGCACTTTGTCCTTCTACGATGCTTCCTCTAATAGTGACAAACTTGTTCATCTGTACACCTTTGAAACCAAATTCTCAGAGTCTGTTTACCCAGGGTTTTACATCTATTCCTCTTCCAATTATGTTTTCCTGTGTCCAGCTAGTCAGATGATGGAAAACATTTTTCATATACCTGTTTACTGACAAAGAAGTAAAGCGCTCTGTAACAAAGACCAACTTGTAGAGGAAAGTCTCACCTTTGCTTTGTTGCTTCAGTGGTGAGGGAGAAGTGCTGATTGAGCATTGCTCGCACTTCCACCTCCAGCCATTGGCCAACTCTAGGGTAACCGAGCAATAAGGTGTGACGGACCGCAATGCAAAAACGAAGTATGATAATAAGTGCTTTGATACAGCTTCTTTGTCCATGCTTTGCTGTCTCCTCATTGCTTGCTACACACCAAGGAGTGTCTACGCTCCACAAAAACAGCAACATGCTTTCTGTATGACACACGGTGATGACCTAGATTTAATTGGTCTGATATTTTGTGCCATATTTGTAAATACTTGGGTGAGGAGAAATGTAATCTAAATTTTTGACTGCTTCTTGTCTTTGTTATCCTGACCTGGTTGAATAAAAGGCTTTGTAAATACAACTCACAAAGAAAACCTGTCTGTGGATTTATGCATTCTATAACACCTACAGATTAGTATTGCTGTGTAATATCACGACATCCTAAGCACATCTATTGCATCAACAACCATTGCCCTTACTATTTGCCAGTATTTATGCTATAGGTATCGTAAGTACTACTGCCATCCACACATGGGCCTAAGCCAGGGTTCAGCAACCTTGAACACATAAAGAGCCATTTGGACCTGGTTTCCACAGAAAAGAAAACACTGGGAGCCGCAAATACTTTTT
>NW_024583092.1:0-2657 GCF_018398535.1 Haplochromis burtoni | reverse complement strand
ATAACTGCATCTCTACCAGTTTCTCTGCACTCCAGCCTCCTCTGTGCCATGTGAAGGGATTTTCCTTAAGGCAGGAAAAATTATCTCCACGAAAAGGAACAGGTTCGACCATCGCACAGTGGAACAAATGTTCTTCTTAAATACAAATGGAAAAGGGTTACCTTAAATGCATCATGTTTTTAATTTGCAAGTTCATAAGCATTTTCCCTTTCCAGTTCACAATCAATTCTACCCCCAGGTCAAAAATATGTCTAGGAAAATTTCCCTAATGTAATATTATTTATAAATATACCCGTCTAGCGATTAACTGCATAAGTACATGGAGGCGGGACCTCACAGCAGAAGTATACTCCATAATGTGTTGTACATTATTATATATATATTACATGTAACGTGTTTTTTTTTCCAATTATTGTATTTACCATCAAGAAATCACAAGCAAAGAAATATTTAAACAAGGAAAGTTTACTGGTCAAAATTATTTATTAAATAAATAAATGACATTTTTGTCACCCCAAAAAATACACGTTTAAAGCAACACAACGGTGGCCCAATATCAGACAGAATCCCACTCTGTAGCGATTGCCAACGCTACAGAGAAGCAGTTGGTTTAATTTTGTGGATTCAAGCTGCTCTTCATATTTTTGGCCACCAGATGTCACCAGAGAGGACCGTGTTGAAAAGCTTCGAGTAATGAACCGTTTTTCAATACAAGCGTCAATGCTTCAGAAAGCTTCATTTGACCATCATTACATTATCCTGTCACCGTGGGGTACGCCAGTGTGTCTTGTTGAACGGACCCAGAAGCAAACACTGAAGAGGAGTTGCAGTTTTTAACAAAAAGCAATCCTTTATTTGGATGATGGCACGAGAAAAACTTGGGACCCTATAACTATAACGGTATATAAAAAATGATCATGTTAAAAAAAGAAGGAAACATTGCCCTTATTATTGTTCCAGGTCTTTATGGACAGTATCCATTCTACTGCAGCTACTGTGTACAAGTCATAACCAACAACCTTCTATATGTTGGTGTTATTTTCCTGCTACTCGGGTCATACAAGTCTTTGGCCTTAAAGGAAGATGATCCGTCTGTTGACTAAATAAACAACAGCTAAACTCAAAATAAAGTGATCCCTTTCATAGAATCTCAAAGAGCACTCTGTCCCATAAGTTTGTGTCATTGCCTGTTTTTCTTTAAGCCTTAAAATGCTAATGCATTTGACCCTTATGACAAAAAACATCACACTGCCCTTACATTTACTGATGAGAGGGATCTGCAAAGCTGGACTTTGGGTCACTCATGGTCACTCATCAAAGCTGTGTAGTGTCCCCAGACTAAACCTCTGGGTGCAAGGACATAGTCTTGTGTGGGGACACCAAAATGTGGAGATGGACAAGTCCATCCTGTTGCTCCTTTATCCATATTCACATGTGCCAGAGCTGTCCAGCTGGTCTCTTTCTGCCTCTGTGACTGACATGGACGAGTCCTCAGAGGAGGCTGGAGAGCAGTTTTCTCTCTCAGAGTGCACAATCGTTTCCAGAGTCTGCTGTACAGTCTAGTTTTACTTTCGTTCTTGCTCCCGGGATAACTTTTGCAGCTCCAAAAGGTTAGCATAATTTATTATTATTAAACTAGTTTATAATTCAAAGAATCGTCTTCTAAGACAAAATAAGTTAGACATCACACACACACACTCGTTTTCATATCTTAGTGAGGACATCTCATTCACATAATGCTTTCCTTAACCCTAACCATTAAAAATGAACGCCTAATCCTAACCCTCAGCCTAAACCTAATCATAACCTAATTCTAAACTTGACCACAAGCTGCTATGAATAATAAAAACAAGTAGCGTCATCTGGTGGACGAACATAAACATTGAAAGCACGTAGTGCAGAAAAAGAGTCATAATATAAAGGCATTAACTGACATTTTTTGTCCTTAGAATCAAATGTGTCGCTTTTGTGTGGCTTAGACATTTTAGTCTAATTTAAGGAACTGGGGTAAGTCTAAAATATTATAAAAAAGATTACCAGCAGGCAAATATGAACTTATTTTAGCACAGCAAAATGGCACGAAAATGGGAGGGAATTGGGGTCTTTCACGATCCTATCTTTTCCGAGATATGAAGTGTATGTATATGTATTATGCATATGTATATGTAATATGTATTCTTTTTTTTTCTTTTTTTTAATTAACGTCATATACAATTAAGTAGCACAAATGGACAAACAGCTGTGTCAGTGAGGGGAATTTAATTCTGGCCGTAATAGTATTAACTGTTTGTATTGTGACTTTTCACTGGATCACTCGTGTCTGCAGGCTGACAATACTGCACCAAATGTTACATTGACAGGAATAATACATAATAGATATCCTAACAGTCTCCGGAACTCTGGTTTCCTAATGTTTACATAGAGACAATAAAATTTCTCGCATACTACAAGACTTACAGGAATTAGACTTATTTAAATCATCAAAGCTTCTTCTTCCAGTTTCAGTTTATGGCAGGTTATTAATCCCATATCAGTGGACATGCAACATAGAAGGAGAGGGGAGGAATCTGAACCTTGTACTCTGTCGGGCTTTCAAAAGCAACGTCCACCAAATTCACGGTTACCAATGCTGCTTTCAGGATAACGAGGAAATGAAG
>NW_024583091.1:181069-196758 GCF_018398535.1 Haplochromis burtoni | reverse complement strand
ATTTTAATCTCCCCAATCAATTATAATGTTATGTTGAAATGTTGTTGTTGCTGAAGCACCCCCAAAAATGGGCTAAAATCGCCCCTGGTTCCAACACTACACATGGGGCACTACGAAATCTTTGCTTCAACCTACATGCTACATACCACCATGCCAATCAGATTACTTCCATGTGAGGGTGAAAAGGTGACCCTCCTGGATAAGATGGCAAAGCGTTTTGGTGAACATGTGCCCCAGTGTGTTAGTAAAACCAGGGAAATACTCTTGTTAAATACTCTTAAAAGTCTTGTGCTGTATATGTAGTGATACATTTTCAAAAGAGACAGTAAATTAGAATGCTAGTAGTGGGTGATATTATATAAATGCTATCATGATTTTATGTAAACATTTTGTTATTTGTAAATTATACATGACATTGATTCTACATTGTAACTGATGTGATGTTCTACAAAGTGCTTTTAATTAAAAATAGTCAAACGTTTGTTTGTTTGTTTCTTTATTCAACTTTTGAACAGTGGTAATTAGTAAGTACATAATCAGTGAATACAAATTATTTACATGCCCCCCTAAATTAAAACATTATGGGTTATTCAGAACAGAACTGTGCTTGGGAAAATATTTTCCCATCAGTTGATCCAACTCCACAGTAGCAGGTGGAATTTTTCTGTTTTGAGGACGGCTCCTTTTACCTGTCACTACAGTTGGTCTGTTTATGTTTTGATTGAGAGGGTTTTTTTGGGCAGGTGAAGAGGAGAAGTCTATTGAAATCTATAGAAATCAAATATTCCTCAGAGTTCTTCCCATATCTTTTGTAGAAGTTCCAATAAATGTGTGGTATTTGCAGATTGCTTTGCTTTTACTCTTCTGCCCAGTTCATCCCAAACTGACTCATTGGTTTGGGATGAACTGGGGCTTACTTCTGGAGACTGTACTGGCCACTCCATGTTTTCAAGCTTACCATCTTCTAGCATAACTATGACTTTTGTTTTGGGTCGCTATGTTGCTGTCGCTGGAGAATGCTGTGGTAGCCATTTTGGTTCAGGGTGCCTCTAACTCTGCACAAGTCACTGACCCTGGATCCAGCACCAAAGATTTCAAATTTTGATGCATCAGTCCATAATACCTTTTTCAAGTCTTTAGTAGTCCAATGGTGGTGTTTCATGGCCCAGGCAAGCTTCTTTGTCTTATTCAAATGTCTTAGCAATGGCTTTCTTGCTTCAACTGGTCCTGTCAAATAGGGCTGTTAAACCAGTAACTAGTCAACGATTATTTTGATAGTTGACTAGTCACCGATTATTGTTGCGATTAGTCGACTAATCAGATCATGCATCCATTGGATGTAAAAGGTACAGCTTATTGCACCAGCTGCATCTGCTCTTATATAACTGTCATTAGCTTACAGCTTTAAGTGTTTAAGGTATGTGCTAACTAAAAATAAAGACAAAATGGTAGTTAAATTTTAATGAAATTTGCAGATGGTTTCGGTGAAGTTTAATAAACTCAGCCGTCTGCTCCTTGCTATCTAAAATATAATGGGACACCGGAGTATATTCTCGAGCATCTCACACTTCTAATCAGTTGTCTGCTTGACGTTTATTCAGCTGTGTAAAAACTATAACTTTAATCTCAGCCAAACCGATTTACTCAGGAACAAATAAAATACTAAAAAAAAAAAGCCAAACAATAATATTTTTAAGTTATCTAAGTGACTTATATATCATGTTTAACCTGAGTAGGGAAAGGCAGCGGTGGGTTTGAAAACGATTTGCCGGGAGTGCGGTGTTCTCACCGGCTCTAGTGAGCCTTGCCCCCGGCTAGCTATCGAGATGGTGGGTAACAGACGTCTCCAAAAACGTCGGAGCGCTTTTGAAAATATGTGGTGTCTTGATAAACTGAGCAGACATTTGAGGTTTACACAGCTACATTCTTGCCTGAAAATATGTTAAACGTTTATTTTGTGACCTAGAAATAATAATAAGAGTAATATTAAAACTAACTAGCTGCTGCCATTGTTGAAAACTGAGCAGGGCCACGCTATGAATTCTGGGACACAGTCTTCTTCTTCTTCGGGGTTTAACAGCAGCTGGCATCCTTGTACATGCATTGCTGCCATCTTCTGTTTCAGTCCGTTATTACACTCTTAAATACTACTACTTTCCCTGCGTCTTTTGGGATCTTACAAAGCTTCAAACGACGCGTCGACTATTAAATTAGTCGGCGATTTTGATAGTCGACATAATCGTGCCTAGTCGACTAATCGTGGCAGCCCTACTGTCAAACCTGCAGCTTGAAGTCTTCTCTTCACAGTTGAAACAGAGACTTACTTACTACAACTACTACTGCAAGCTGTGCTTGAAGCTGTTGTCCTGTGAGCTGCCTATCACGCATGCTGTTAACTCTCAGAAACTTGTCCTCTGATTCAGTTGTGGCTTTGTGTCTGCCAGACCTCTTCCCCAGTTTACATCAGTTTCTGAGTGCCTTTTGATTGTAAAGGAAACTACTCACTGACACCTTGACTTCTGTTGTAATTTCCACGTAGGAAAGAGCTACATTTTTAAGTTTTATTAAAATTGTTAATTAACTTTTTCTCGCCATTTTTGTACAAACACACTACTTTCTGCAGTACAATACGATTCAACTGATACTCATAAGGGAATGGTGCATTAGTGTGTTCCAACACTGCTTTTATGCAGACAGAGGGGATTGTAAGTAATCCAGAAAAGTTGGAACACCTGTAGGAATTAGTAGCAACAGCTTTCAAGGCTTGATCAACCTCCATTGCCTCAGAACAGCTTTAAATTGTTAACCCATTTTGTGTTCCCTGAAAAAGGCCTTTTTGTATAATTCTGAAATGTACATTATTGTTAAGTTTTGGGTAACTTTAACCATTTTTAACCTCTAACAGTTCACCACTTACCTTTATACCATTTCAAGCTATCCATTGACTTGAATGACTTGAATTGCAATAAATAGCTGGAAAAATTGTGGTGTTCTAAAATGTTTGACCGGTAGCAGCAGTAAGTTGGCCTGGATATTGCAATTACTAAAATTTATATTTTTAATACAATAGTGTCTTTTTATTGTAAGCAAGCACATAAAAGAAGTATAAAAATAAAAAAGCTAAATGCCTAATGCCTCACTATTATTTTTACTGTGGATTCTGAAAACCATTATAGGCTATCTTTTCACTTAAACATTGAGCTCTAAAGTGCAGTTGAATAAATATAGTCTCATGATGATTCTACCAAAAGAGAAGGAGTGAGTGAAACAAAGAGATGGCTGAGTAAGCTACACTGACTATTATCAGTAGAGAGAAAGCATCACTTTACTGTGAAGTTGTTAATTATTTCAATAGAAACCACCTCTGCTTTCAGTCTGTTGACTCTAGAAGGTCAAACACTTGGTTGGTGGATGAGCTTTTTCATGAATTTCTCAAGGATCTGGATGTTGTGAGGCTTTCTAGTTTGACACACCTCTTTAATATTGCATTGAAGTAAGTCCTCTGGATTGGCAGACTGGGGTGAAGTTTCCCCTCTTCAAGAAAGGGAACTTTAGGGTGTGCTTCAAGGGAAGGATCACACTCCTCAGTCTCCCAAAGAAGATCTATGGCAGTTTATAGGAGGAGAAAGTCCATCCTTTAGTTATGTGACACACAGCATATTGGTAATATTTTCTTCCATCAGAAACATTTAAAAAAAAACAAGAAGATCAACTTACTATTTGCAGTGTTCGTAACAAGTAGGTCTTTTAAATGAAAACCACTTTATTTGAAAAGATAAGTAAATCTAAGTCTTTCAGCATTATAAATGGGATGTGGCTAAATGGCCTGACTCTAATGCTTTTTGCAAGAAGAAAAAATATAGAAAGAAAAAAGAAAACATATAGCAGGATGATAGTGCTAGCACCTTGTTTTGTTTTGGAGTAATGACAGTTTATTGTAACACATGAAGCAACACATCCTAAGTGATCTTTCAAGTTAGTTTTCCAACTCCAGGAAACACTCATATATTTTAACATCACGGTCAAAAATAAAGTCTCTCACAGACATTTGCAAGGTTTAAAATTTAATTGTTAGGTCTAATGTCAGACCTTGCTGGTGCAGAGGTTCGTCAGTGTAAACAAAAGCAAGACACTCTGTACGGTTCTCACTTGCAAGCAAGGGAAGTCCGGCAAGATGTTCAGCCGACTTCAAACTGGCTCCCCTTGCAGGCTCTTTTATTGACTACCGTGGGTTACACAAACACGGTCAAACTGGTTTAAACTGGTTACACAATGTAAAACCCATGTAGTGTGCCATAAAAGCTAAGGCACTGTGTGTGTGTGCATGCATGTGCGAGCAAGTGTGTGTGTCTGTGTCTCTGTATATGTGACTTCCTGCCACACAATATATGCTTACAACCGTTTAACCACATTTCCTAGTTATCCACAGGTCATCTCCCCACACCCGTATATGGGTTAACTTTAATGGTTCACCATATACAAGCATAGGCGAACCCCTAAATGGAGAGGAGGGAACATCCTTTACCAGATAAGGAAACCAGAACCTTTAGATGGAATGTGCCTGCAATTAAACATTATAGCATCCAACACTATTATCAAAATCAACCTAACATTAATGACAGTACAGGAAATAAAACGAGGTTCACCACATGTCAACAAGATGATTATAGTATTTGGAAAAGATTGAGCAAGTATTGTTTTGCAGGTGGAAATACAGCTGTAGGCAACAGTTTTGCAAGTATATAATGCCTAACCACTTATCAGTCATCCCTGCATTCAGCAACTGCTTATTTGTGTTATATACACATTTTCTTCCATATATATCCATATAACTAGAACATGTTTTAACATGGTGATGCTCTGAATTTTACTTAGATTGGATATATGAATATAAATTTTAATCTTACAGTATGTGTGTGTGTGTCTGTATGTGTATGGGATTAAAAACTCAAAGCTTCTCAGCATGATAAACAGGATGCGGGCCTTTAATGTTGTGTGACCAGGAGATATTTTATTGCCCTCAAAATCCGAACCATGACAGTTGCGAAAACACAATCTAGTCTGCTAATGAAATTGTGTTCACACCTAGTTTGGTTTTGCCTCAGGAGGCGGCCATGAGAACTGACCACATCTGAGGTGAAGTAACATTTGGCGTGGGAGATCAGTGTGGGCACAGAGTCTATTTAAAAGCCAAGGACTGTCTTGGAGATAGACTGCAGGAGCTTGATATTATTCATTATTGTGCTGTTTACTGTCATACTCTAGTGTGGGAGCTCTAACTATCAAGGGAACTGAATTACACTCTGAACTGCAAGATGAAAGTCTTTCTTCTCATGATTTTATACTTGGTCAATTGCTCTGTTGCTGTAAGTACAAAAATGTCTAAACAGTTTTATTTGATATTTATTGTCAATTTTTATCCCTTATCAAAACCCTTTCTGTTAATATTTAAAACAAATACATTATTTATGTTTTTGTAGAGGCGCCATCATTCATGCAGCAGTGGGTCTGACAGTAGTGAGGTAAGACATAAATAATGCCATAATTGTTTGTAAAGAACACAGTAATATAAATTTTTTTCAATGCTTTTGCAGAGTGGCCAACACCGCTGGATTAGACCTTCATTCAATATCTGTACTCTGTTTCCGATTCTATGTGTGCAACCACCTATTCAGCCATCAACATCAACCACAACACAGACTTCCAGGACCACAATCATGTCTACCACTACAGCCCCGAGGGGAGACAGTAGTTGAATAGCATTGATCTGGAAAAAAAAAACAAAGTAGCTTATACTACTTTGGTTTGAACTTTCCAGCATAAGCAGCACAAAGCTGCATAATAATAGGGAAATTGATGCTGTGAGAATGATGTCTGTTTTTTACATTTTGTTACCTTGGAGTCAGAAATTAACCAAATTTTATTGGCATTCAAAAACATTGCATACTGTGTTTGCATATTTTCACATTTCAGTATTGCAGCATCCTTCAACCTCCCTTTACAATGTTATATATGTTTTGTTGATCCTACTTATTTGAATGTTTTGTTTAATTAAAAAAAAAACTTATATAACCAGTGAGGTTGTATGTTGCACTGTGATTTGAAACATTAAACATTTAAAATTTGGAGAGGCATTCAGTCAGCAAGGTAATGATGAGTTTTGTTAGAGACTAGGCTTCCAGACATTAGTGGGAGGGATGCTGACGACATGCATGCGTAATATCCAGTCAGCGGGTACACACAACACAAACCCTAGATCAACACAGCTTAAGTGAGGGATGATTGCTGAGCTGTTAATGCATGGCTCTGTGCTTCATGAGTTAAACACATAGTACTGCTTTATTTCTTCTTCACACACCCTCTTCAGCAATATTTTCACTGATTGCACAGCACTGCTTGCTCCGCTGATTTGACAAAAAAAAGTAATTAAGATTGTCATTAGCATACACCCTTTTAACAAAGCTAGTATGGTCTCTTACTTTCTCTTTGATGTGATGTGTGCATGAATGTGCATTATAAATGTAATCTCCTGTTTTGTGGATGTCTGCCTAATTTGCAAACTTGGTTAATTTTGTAAACCAGCTGGCAACCAACTTTTAAAGTATGCACTGAATTATATGTATTTTTCATAATTGTTGTATTTGATGCTTTGATGATTTTTTTTCAGAATAAATTATAATTTGAAAAGAGAACCTTGTTGTGGGATACTGCACTTTTTAATCTATCTATCTATCTATCTATCTATCTATCTATCTATCTATCTATCTATCTATCTATCTATCTATCTATCGATCTACATAGTTAGACAGATACTGCTATTACTAATAACAATTTATTATTATTATTTGGATCCTGTACCCAAATTGCCACTTGTCAGTAATTTTTATGTATGCCGTTTTAGCGTATGATGTTGCAAACAAAATGTTGTGTCAGTTTAAAATGATGGAAAGATATTACTTTATCAAATGTGAAAAAAAAAATGTGTGGTCATAAGTATTATCTGTGTTTCCTTTATTTTGTTATTTGTTATTGAGTGTTTGATTAAAGAAGGTTGATTCAAGGTGATCTACAAAGGAAATTTCTTTTAAACAGAACAACTAAAAGTCAAGCTGGATAGAATTTATACATATTATAATTACTTGCTCTTCAATTTTCTCTCACATTTCAAATACATTTAGTGCTAAGTTAAGCATTTGAGCTCATCTTCAAATTAATTTTAATATTTGAATCAACATATATGTCATTAATGTGTAGTTTGTCATTTTTTTATGTCTTACATTAACTTATCAAGTGTTCATTTTTATGTCTGTTGCAGCTTCAGTTATTTTTCATGTCTGCTTTTTAAGATTCTTTTTTTGCACATCACACATTCTTGGTTTGACCATACTGCAATTACAACAGCGAGACACTGACACATCAGCCACATCAGCCACACCCGTAGGTGCCCGTAGTAGCAGGAAAACCACAAGGCCTCAACTCTCATGCGTTTGTTTAATTATTTCAAGAGACATTACACCATCATAATTGAAGAAAAACATGCCGTTTAGGACACTTATTAGATTTTCTTTGGTTTCCACCTCCCTGCTTCATTCAGCAGACGATTAGGTTGAATTTATCTTTCTTCAGTCTGCCATGTGATTGGTTGATCCAGTTTGTGAGCAGTGCATAAGTTGAAGGACCCCTCCATACAGTTTCAATGAATTTACTCCTGAGTGCTCCACGGAGATAGTCCTTAAAGCACCCACTGATCCAGTGGAACTGATTAAAAACCATATCGATTTTGTTCTCCCTTTGGAAATGATTATCATAACGCTGCTGTTATGCTTTACCATAGAAGTCTCTGCAGTACCAGTAAGTAGACTAATAGAATATGGTTTAAAATACAATACTTGATATAATTAGATAATTTTATGTTTATTCATTTAATACTGGTTGTCATTTAATTAACATTTGACATTCTATGAACTCTGTGACTCAGTGATAATTTTACCATCTTCTTTCTTTCTTTCTTTTTCAGGTCAATTCAAATGTCCGTCGTCCCCTGCTGTTACAAGGAGGGGAAACAGCAACTCAAGGTGCTCAGCACGTTGTAGCCGCAAACCAGAAACCCGAATCTCCTACGCCAGCCTCTATTTCTCCCAGTGTTCAGCCACAGGCAGGAGGTCTACAGCAGCCTGATCCACAGCCCATTCCTTCACTGCAACAGTACCCCTGGTATCCACAAGGGGGCATGCCCATGCAGCCACTCTTCTATGGACCCCACCAGCTGACACTGCCACAGCAGCCTCTAGTAGGAGGAGGCGGGGGAGCTAAGAAAACAGAATATTAACTCTTATTTTAAATTATTTTCTCCCTTTAAAAATGTGTATTGCTGCTTTTTTCAGATTTTCCCACCTTATGGATACTTACCGCTGTTCTCCTCACACTATGGGAATCAGCTGGTAAGCTAAGAGACACGCTTGCTGGAGACAGGAAACACCCTAAAACCCTTTCATAAGACACAGTATTATGAAAATAAAGACATTGGTATTTTGGCTTTTGGAGTAAGGAGTTAATATTGGAGTTGTAACTTGTGGTGTCGGTGCAGAAATTGTTGATATGTGTTGTTTTGTTTTATTTTATCTTCTCTCCATCAGTTCAGCCCATATGGTTACCCAATGATTCTGGAATCGGCTCTCCCACAAATTCCAGCAAATCAGCTTCCCAACAGTCCAGTGTTACCTGCAGAAAATGCTGCAGGAGTTGCAGTTGCTCCTTCAATAGATGCAACTCAGGGAATACAGCAGCCACAGCAGCAGCTGCAACAACAGGTGTCTCTGCATATACATAATGCAGAATAAGGCAAAAAAAAAGAAAAAAGAGTTACAATTATCTAACCGAATTCTCATCCACAGAATCCACAGATTGTATACATGCTACAGCAACCAATGGTAAATATATAACACCCTCTGCAGACTTAGATGATTAATGCTATTTGCAATTTCACAATTTTCTTTCTGAGAACATTTCACTTGACATATGTTGTAATTAATTACCAGAGCTCACCTCTTGGCAGTCTTAGCTCTGAGGAACTTCAGGTAACACAGCCAAGATTTTTTTCTTCTTCCAGCTTGTTCAAACAGTCTGTTTAGTGAACTCAGTGATCCCACTAACACTGCCCCTCCCTTGCCTCTTTACAGTATCTTATCTCTGTTTACTGTTTCAGATGGCTGCTACAATGGGCCAATTGGGGGTGTACATGCCTAATGTGCTTACAAACCAGCCTGTGGGAGCTGTCCAGCCCGAGAGCCAGGCCGCAGGACTCACACACCCAGAACAACAAGGCGTTCAGCCAGCTGTGGGGACCTCAGCTGCTGGAGCTCAACCGATAAAGGCACTGCCGTGCTCTGGATCACATCCAAATGCTAGCGGGTTCTCTGCAGGTTTAGCTGGGTCGGATGCTGCCACTGCCCAAAGACCTGCTGAACCCCAGCTTCAGCCCATGCGGGAAACCCTTGTCTGAGACTGTTGTCACCAGTGGAGATAACCCACAACATACAGAGAAAACAAAATGCATTATTGATGGGTACTAACAACTTTTCAGTGGCGCTTCTCAAGGATATTACTAACCGTTGCTATTTAATTTCATTTATTATTATTTTACTTAAAAAAAAAAATAAATAAAAATAAATGTCAAATAAAAAAGGAGAACAAATAAGGCTGGGCCTGAACTGTTTTGTCTTTCCATGTTACTGTCTTTCATAACCTTCAATTAAATACATTTTAAAACCATAATGTAAGAGAGTGTGCACAGTATTTATCTAATCATCATCCTGAAGCATATTTATCCCAGATTATAGATTGTCATCACACCTCTGACGTATCCACGCAGGCTCAGATACAATGTGCAGTGAATGTCCCTAAAACTGTTGTAAATTTAAAGTTCTACCCAATTCATTGAAAAAGACATTCAGTTTTACAAGTATACATGATCATTTGTAGGTTTTAACAGGCCTCGAAATACTGCTGTTGGTAAAGCATTTATCCTCTAAACATCATCAGGTATAAAGCATCATATTTTCTATTAGGAAAAACACACAGGAGTAAGTAAGGAAGCACTCTTTTGAATTCCAACTCCTACTCCCGAATAACCCTGTTGCCCTTTTTGAGTTTGAGCTGTTGCAAAGAGGCACCTGATAAGACACATTGCAGAGGAATGTGAAATATGTGCTTTTCAAGCCAAAAAAATTATTAAGAGATTTCCCAGACATGCAGCTGCCAGGTTTGTGATCATACAAAGAAAAACGATTGGCTTACCATCAATACCTGTCAAAAGTTTGCTCGCCCTTTGTTTCTCTCAGCAAATAAATAGGCGATCTCACTCTCCTCTAATCACACCTCTCTTCAACAATCCTCGAGTGCTCACGTGCAGCCAGGGAAGAAAGGTAATGTAGATCCTGCTAATATCACATGAAACTGCAAAAGACGTTTTAAATTTGAATGCTTTTTTAAAAGACGTGCACTAAAAACTACCAAATGTAATAACTCAAAATTCTCTTTCTGTCACAGCAAGTTTCAAAATGAAATTTATCGTGCTTGCTGCCTGCATCCTTGGGATGGCCATCTCTGCTCCTGTAAGAAAAATACTTACATTTCTGCAAAAATATCTATTTTCCCTTTCTTTTTCTTTCACATGTAACAATTAACATACAACATTCATCTTCAGTATTTTAGAGAAATATCACCTACAGAGCTTTAATACTCACCTTTGTTTTTTTTAGCAGATGGAGTTTTTCGGTCATTGTTATCCGTTTATGGTGTCTGTTTTTGTCTTTAGCATTAATCAGTAAAACAACATTCAATAACTGTCTGAACATGTTACACTGACCTGCATTACACTGAATTTTATTCTCTTCTTTACAGCTGCAGATATTTGAGGAGTTTGACATCCATTACGCTCCACCTCAGGTACAATAAGAAGCAGCTTGGATCAGCTGGTGGATATCATGACACCCACACATATTAACCACAGTAAAAGCCAGATTTTCAAACTCTGCACGGTGGTCTGTTATGATTTGTTCACCACTGATGTCTTCATAGCTGAACTGCTTTTCTCCAACACGGCTGACTTTTCTCATAAGATTGTGTCCCTGTTAAGTGTATATGATTAATACTGTATTTCAGGCGGCCCAGGTTATCCCTGCTGGAGTCCCACTTGACAATCTGGAAGTTGTAAGAGTTCAATCATTGTTTTGCACCTTTTCAGAACTTTTCTGTGCATCTGGTGATTATTTCTTTACTATGTTGTTTTAATGCTTCCAGTTGCTCCCTGTTGATGCCCAAAGACACCCTCTTGGAGGACCTGTGAGTAGCACAGTTCATAAATATATATATATAGATATTTACCTATTGAGAGTGTAGTTTGCAGACTTTGATCCAAAGAATGGAAATGGAATAGAAACCTAAATGCTATCTGATAAAAAGAGTTAATTCTATAGACTTTGACGTTTTTAGAGCCTACATGTAATCAAAGAAGAACCACAAATCAGAAGTATTACAGATTCCAGTGCAATTATGAGTTTCTAAGTCTGTTTTCATTGAAAGGTCCACGGCTTTATCAAGCACGAGATTCCAAATCCGAATGGCATAGGTACCAAGGAGGTGGTAGGTGTCTGCAGAACATATTTTCTCTGGCAAAGGTTTTTCAGATATTTTATTGAATTCACAATTTATTTTATTTTCTGTAGTTCTACCCCTTTGGCTTCAACCTGCCTAATCCAGCTGCAGCTGACCCAGCTGCTCCAGTTGCCCCAGCTGCTCCAGCTGCTCCAGCTGCCCCAGCTGCCCCTGTTGCTCTTGCTGATCCTGCCATTCCTGTGGAACCTCTGAATCCTGTCGTCGTTGCACCTCCCCCAGTAAGAAAGACTATCGCATTTAAATGTATTTAACAAACAATAAGCCTCTGTCATGATTTGATGCTGGCAATATGCAGTTTAGTGCAGTAATAGCTTCAATAGACTTTGACAGGCAATAAAGTGGAGTTGGATTGAACTGAAATTTGTTATGAGGGCAGCCGGTTCATTCCAATAAAAAGGATCACGTCAGACAAACCTCCCAACTATTTCTGCTGAGTTGTGGAAAAAACCGTGACTCATAAATGCACATGTAGGAGACTATCATCAGTCCTGATTCGCTCACCCAAGTCCTCTGTCATTTTAGCGTGGCAAAGATGATGAAGATGAAGATGACTAAAACTACTTAGTCAGCAGGAAAAAACCACTCTTGGCACACTCAGGTATCAATTCACATATTCATATATAAAGGTTTTAGAAGTAGTAGTTCATATAAATAAATATGCAAGGATCACATGTTATTTTTCTAGGGGATTGAGTCTCTCAAACTTTCATTTGCTTTTGTCCCCACTGTAGGTGACCAGAGGTGTAAGACTATCTGCTTACTGTGGTGAAAAATCGCCAGCCAGCAATGCTATTTTCTGTGGTGCTATGCATTTTTTGAAATGGTGCTTTGTTTGGAAAAAGAAGAATAAAGTCAAAAAGCATGACATGCCTCTTATGAAAAAAAAATTGATGGTTTGCAGTTAAATATGACCAAAAGAAAATATCAAAATAAATGTAGCAGTATATTGTTTCCTCTCTACATGCAACATGAAATGTTTCATTTCTGTGCTTCATAATAAATGAAACAGCTCATTCATCTATTGTTTCTGGTTCTTTGCTTCAGATATATTTCAAATAATAAATATCTGATACTCAGTCCATGAATTATATGCAGCATTTTGCAGATTATTACTGACTTGCTTTTTTGACTATCCACAAATAGCTACAGCAGGCAATTATATTTATTATAAATAATAAAGGCTGTTCTCTGATTTCACTACTATGTGCTGCTTCAGTACAAATTTATTTTTAGAGTAAAACAAGCAAACAAACAAACAAAAAAGGATATAGTATTATATTTATCTATGCTGTATTAACATAAATTTTTAGTTTCAGATATTTGTGCCACCTTATGCAATTGTAGTGAGACTAATGGCAGAACGAGGAGTAAGCAAAGTGAAGGTGTGCTCTGCTCTAGACGGTATAATCAAACAGACGACTCTGCTATTACACAGAAAGTGGATATGACCACTGGTCATTTAGTAAAGCTGAAGACTAGACACCTAAACTCTACCTAGTCATTGGGCAACACCACTCCTATCTCCTGTGACTGGCTCTTTGGTGAGAAAGCAGTGCATAAATATCCAAGTAACTCTGCAGAAGTCACAGTCCAACCTGCTGGCATCATCTCCAACATCAGCATTCATCATTTTCTCCTTTTCTGGTGATTTTTAAAATTTCAGACGGTGAGTTGAGCAAAATTTTAACATTAGCTCCTACATGCCTTTCCAGAAGGAAGCAACCATCCAGTGTGACTGTGGTGGAAGTTTCACAACTTGGAATGATTTATTTTATGTCTGTAGGATAAACATGAAGCTGGCTCTCTTGTGCCTCTGTTTGGCTAGCACAGCCTGTGCTGCACCAGTGAGTGTTAAGTAAAAGCCAACCATTTATTTCATGGAGCTGAAACCTGTCCAATACTTAAAGTTTAACTTCTGTTTATGCCTTTAGTTTCAGTACTTGCCTCATTACACTGGATCCAGGCAACAGATGCCAACTTTACAGGTAATTATGCATACTGCATACTGTTTATCTTCTCTATATCTTCTGTGTATATTCTATATACAGGTTCAAAATACTGCAAACACCTACACAAAATATTGCTGTATACTGAAGTCTTCAAAATTTGCATGTATTCAGATGAACAATCCCTTTACGGCTGGTTTTCCACACACTGGACTACCTGGTGGTTACAGTGTGGAACTGGTATGTCAGACTCTTATTATTACTCAGGTTTATACACGTTTTCAGATCAGCACCATTATTTATTACATTTGGCTCTAACAGTGGCTATGAATCATGATTACAGTACAACATTTATGTTTTTTTTCTCCAAGATTTATCCCCACAGATTTCCAGGAGGTGCAGGTGTTTCAAACCCAGCACAGGTATGCATACATCAGTTTGAGAGAAGTTTTTCCACCTACAAAAAAATAAAAATAAAATAAAAATCACCTAACTTCTTTTCGTTGATCCTGATTTCACTTTTGCCTTCTTTCTCTCTGCAGCCCTTTTCATCTTTTGGTCTCATCAAGTACTCCATTCCTCAGCTACCTGGCAGACAGAGTGTTGAAGTAGTAAGTCATTTCTCTTTCCTGTTGCAGATTATGGAAACTTTTGGCCCAGGAAACCTTTCTGCTCATAGAAGTGTTTTAACTGCTTTCTTGAACTTTTTTGTCTTGTGTTTTTACAATTCCAGTTCTATGCATATGACTTTGCTCAGCAAAGGGTAAGAATTTTGAACTCTTAGATATTAATTTAAAATTTGAAAATATGAATTTATGTTTGTATATTTCTATATATCATGGGACTAAATACAATATATAATTTTATTACAGATAATCCCAAACATCCCCCCAATGACAAAAGGCCCCATAGTGCCAGAAGTAAGATTTTAGTTATTCTATTTTTACCCCATTTGTATTTTTGTTGTTTATGTTTAAAAACATGTTTGTTTATTTACCATTATACTTGTTTCCCCACAGGTTCTCCCATTTGACTATCCACCACAAAACATTCCCCAGCAAAATATGAACGTGAGAAAATACAGTAGCAAATAATATAATCTTGTTATGTTTTGAAGAAGCTAATTGTATTGACTGTGTATCTCCATGTTTTGGTAAAGTAGGTGTTTTTTTTCTTTTCTTTTTTTCCAGATTCCGCAATTTGACGCTAATGCTCTTCCATCCCAGGACCCCCCAAAATTGCACCTGCAGGATCAGCCCATACAGACAAGCCAGGTAACCAATCAACAGATCGGTCCTTATAAAGCATCTTTAAAAACAAGGGAACACTGTTTGAAATGTGTATGATTTTAACAATGCTGATATGAAACTACTCATTTGTCTTTACAGATGCCAGCAAAGGTGTAAACATGTGAACATTCAGAAATCAGCATTGGAAGAAATTGTCAGTGATGTTGTTTCCGAAAGTGCTAACATAAGTTAAAACCCCACCCACAAATGTTATAAATAACACTTCTTTATTAAGAAATCACAACATTATTAAACTAAAGAGTAATAGGATAATCTGCATAAAATAAGACATATTCCTGAAGCACTCTTTTATTCCCCTTCTCATTTCCCCACATTAACAATAACCTGTTCTAGAACTGCAGATGCAATGTGATGCTGAATTTTCATCATACTTTAATTACTTCGTTCTAACTTTTTCTTAAATGTCATTTTCTTTGAATAAATAAAGTCTACTTTTTGAAGCACATTTTGATACTTTTACTCATTATTTAAACACTTGTAGATCGGCTTTGTTTTGTTTTGTTTTTTATTAAAAGATACATGTAGTAAAAATAATGTTATTTTTCATTTAGGATTTAACATTACACTATTATAAAGCTAGGTGGATTATCAAGTAGCCGTTTGGCTTTAACTGTGGTGCCATTCAAAAGTACATTTCATACCTTGCTCTATAAAGACCTTGCCCTAGTTAGTGCCTCAGGTCTTCTGTCAGGTGAGAAAATAAATATCGCACTTGTCACATACAACAGCCTCCACACAGCAAAACTTGGTTCCTTTC